>NC_041383.1:242217652-242244593 GCF_002162155.2 Triticum dicoccoides | reverse complement strand
TGGGAGGTCGGGGGCCGAGCGATACGCGTTTCTCTCGTACACGTACGCGCGTGTGTGCGAGGCGTTGGCTCTAACTGAACCCGAGCGAGGCGTTGGGCTGTAACTGAACCCGAGCGATTGCACTGCAGGCTACGCGTTACTGAACCCGAGCGATCGATGGATGGCTGTTAATTGAACCCGATCGAGCGATTCCTTCGCTACTGCTACTAACTGAAGCCGATCAATTGGATGAACAGTGAGCTTTGTGCGGTGGTGGGGGGGGGTGGGGGTTGGATGAACAGTGAGCGGTGGCGTTGCCTCTGGATGAACAGGACCCCGTGGTGTGGAGGGATGGATGAATAGTAGACGGTGGAGGGGTGCCCGTGGAGGGGTGGTTGAACAGGACCCCAAGGTGTGGAGGGCTGGATGAACAGTAGACGGTGGAGGGGTGGTTGAACAGTAGCCGGTGGAGTAGCACGCGGTGGAGGCTGGATGAACAGGGGCCCGTGGAGCCTGGAGGAGGTCGACGGTAGCCCGTGGAGGCTGGAGGAGGTCGACAGTGGAGATGAACAGTAACCCGTGGAGTCCCGTTTTGCGGTAGGCCACACCCCTCCCGATGAACAGGACCCCCGTTTCGAGCGTAGCGCTCCAACACAAGTCCGTTTCGTCCGTTTTGCGGTACGCCACACCCCTCCCGATCAACAGGACCCCCGTTTCGACTGTAGGAGGTCTGTTTCATCCGTTTTGGGGTACGCCACACCCCTCCCGATCAACAGGACCCCCGTTTCGATCGTAGGAGGTCCGTTTCCTCCGTTTTGCGGTACCCCACACCCCTCCCGATCAACAGGACCCCGTTCCGAACGTAGGAGGTCCGTTTCCTCCGTTGTGCGGTACGCGAGGCCTCGTTTCCATTGCCTATTCCATCCAAGCCCTCTTGATGAACACGACCACGCATTCCGTTCCGACCCAGCCGGTTGGCTCCCATGCGTTCCGTTGCCTCCCGATGAACACGACGCATTTCATTGCCTCCCCATGAACACGACACATTCCGTTGCCTCCCCATGAACATGACACATTCCGTTGCCTCCCCATGAACACGACGCATTCCGTTGCCTCCCCATAAACACGACGACGACGCTGTTTCTCCGTTCCGACCCAGCCATGTACATGAGCCCTGGCCGTACGTATGCGCGAGTAGGCGTTCGAGACCCTGCCTGTATGTATACATACGTGGCCGTATTTTCTTTCTTGCACCATGGCCGCTGTTCGTACGTGTACATTCTACGTGCGCTCCTCTACTACGACACGTACACGCCTCTACTACGACACGTGCGCGCCTCTACATCGACCAGTATATATGTACGTACACGTTCACGACCAGAATGACAATGCTACGTACGCTTCAACCAGGTGGGTCCCGACTGTCAGGCACTTCCTTGCGTGCGAAGATGTAGCTGGTGGGTCCCAGCAGTCAGGGGGGCGAATCGATTTTTTTGCCCGGACGCACTTCCTTGCGTGCGAAGATGTAGCTGGTGGGTCCCAGCAGTCAGGGGGGCGAATCATTTTTTTTGCCCGGACGCACTTCCTTGCGTGCGAAGATGTAGCTGGTGGGTCCCAGCAGTCAGGGGGGCTGTCGGTGTCAAAACCGGTGGATCTCGGGTAGGGGGTCCCGAACTGTGCGTCTAGGCGGATGGTAACAGGAGACGAGGGACACGATGTTTTTACCCAGGTTCGGGCCCTCTCGATAGAGGTAAAACCCTACGTCCTGCTTGATTAATATTGATGATATGGGTAGTACAAGAGTGGATCTACCACGAGATCAAGGAGGCTAAACCCTAAAGCTAGCCTATGGTATGATTGTTGTAATGTATGTTGTGTCCTACGGACTAAAGCCCTCCAGTTTATATAGACACCGGAGGAGGCTAGGGTTACAGAGAGTCGGTTCAATGGTAGGAGATCTACATATCCGTATTGCCAAGCTTGCCTTCCATGCCAAGGAAAGTCCCATCCGAACACGGGACGGAGTCTTCAATCTTGTATATTCGTAGTCTTGGAGTCTGGCGGACGATGATAGTCTGGCTGTCCGGACACCCCCTTGTCCAGGACTCCCTCAGTAGCCCCTGAACCAGGCTTCAATGACGATAAGTCCGGCGCGCATAATGTTCGACATTGCATGGCGGGTTCCTCCCTTGAATAATCCAGAGAAGATCACGAACACCAGGATAATGTCCGGCTCTGCAAAATAAATTCCACATTCCACCGTAGAGAGAATAAAATGTACACTAGTCCAATCTGCTGACGTATTATGCGGCGTGTCATCACACCGCTACCAAGCCTCTGTTTGAATCGTTTTTTTACTATACCACTTCAGCATGTTTAGCGAAGCGGTTTCCTTGGCACGTCTTGTCGAAGCAGAGATCGTGTTCCCCTTATTCCGGGATTCTCATCAATACGGACGTGGGTAACCCAACTGCGCCATTGATGGTGGCACTTGGGAGATAAGCGAGTTTTACCAGGCCGGTAGGGGACGCACAGTTTCGTCCGCCTATATATAAGGGATAAGGATTTACCTTCTCACCTACGCCTTCTTCCTCCTTTGCTTATCCATCTTCGCGCACTCAAGCTCCAACGCCCAAGCTCGCGCATCCCGCCTCGACCTTCTCCGAATATGTCCGGAGCGGGAGGCAAATGGTTGGCCTCCACCGTTAAGGAGGAGCACATCACCAAGCTGTGCAGCGCCGGATACCTCTCCGGCGATATCGCGCATCGGCTGCCCGACGAGGGGCAGCTCATCCCTACCCCTGGGCCCCATGAGAGGGTCGTATTCCTTCCCCACTTCCTCCGCGGACTGGGCTTTCCACTCCATCCATTCGTCCGGGGGCTCATGTTCTACTACGGCCCGGATTTCCATGATCTGGCGCCGAACTTCATCCTCAATATCTCGGCGTTTATCATCGTGTGCGAGGCCTTCCTCTGCATCCGGCCCCACTTTGGCCTGTGGCTCAAGGCTTCAACGTCAAGCCGAAGGTTGTGAAGGGCACGCAAGAGGAATGCGGAGGCGCCATGTTGGGTAAGTTGCCCAACGTCCTTTGGCTCGAAGGGGCCTTCGTGGACTCCGTCAAGGGGTGGCAATCGGGGTGGTTCTACATCACCGAGCCGCGCAAGCCCACATGGGCGGTGGCCCCCGAGTTTAGATCTGGCGTCCCCACGCAGCTCACCTCCTAGAAAGAGAAGGGCTTGCTGTGTGGCAATCCGAAGGAGCTGACGGGACTCCGAGCCTGCATCCAGAAGCTGGTGAGCAATAAGCTCAGGCTCGTCGACGTGGTCCAAGTCATGCTCATCCGCCGGATTCTCCCATGCCAAGAACGGGCATTCAATCTGTGGGAGTTCAATCCGGAACAGCACCAGGCGCTAAGCGGGCTCTTCGATACGACATACGAAGGCGCCTGGAGGGTGCTGTTTAAGGGCGCCGAAGCCCCCGCATCCGCGACGCAAGATCGCGGATTTCGCTCGCAGCATCCGGCTGACGAGGTAAGTGATTCAACCCCATTACGGGACACTTGTGGTAACCGAATTGATTCTAAGAGGGTTTCATTCTTTCTTTTCCTTTGACAGGAATGGATGGAGAAGGCCAAGCAGCTCATCAGCCCGGCTCCCATGCCAGAAGACCCAGTGAACGCCCGTTTAGCAGGGCTGCTGGTTCCGGCACCGCATGTGGTGCCGGAGAAGAAGGCCAAGAAGGTGGCCGTGGGGACTCGAAAGAGTTCCCGCAATCAGGCGTCCGACGACGAGGCGGACTCCTCCCCCGAAGACGAGGAGGAGGAAGAGGACTCTCTCCCGGAGGAGGGAGAGAAGAAGAGGAAGGCTTCCCCGATAGGGGAGGCCGAAGGGTCCAAGAGGGGGAGGACTATCCCCCCGGACAGTTTCGCCAACACCACCGTTGGCGAGGGGGAGTGGCCGTCAAGGGCCAGGCGTCCGGCAAGATCGTAAGTATCCGGATCCTTGATATGCAATTTCTTTCGTGTCGCGTAGTGTCCTTCTAATGCCGCATTCTGTCCGTAGTTCGGCTGATGATGATCTCCCCGCTTCATCAAGCGGGTCATTGGCCCCGTCAGATGTGGATTCACTTCCGACTGCCACTACCCCCCGTGCCGATGAGGACGCCGAGGTGGGATCCCAGAGAGGGACCCATCAGGAGGAGGCTCCGGAGGCGCCGTCAGGCTGCCTCCCGGACTTTGTGCCGGACTCTACATCGGAACCCGCAGTGGTTCCAGAGTCCGGCGGGCGGCCCCTTCGAAAGAAGGGCAAGACCGTGACACCGGCGACCTCCATCCAACCGGAGGCGCCGGATAACTTGTTGGAGGCGCTTAAAGGCGCTTCCATAGAGGAAGAACACCGCACTATCATGAGTGCGGTGATTCAGAAGGTTCAACTCGCCAAGAGCGGGCTGACCGAAGCCTGCAGCAGCCTTCTAACAGGCTTTGAGGTAAGAAGTTAAAGTTATGTAATGTAATACCGCATAGACAGTAGCCCCTGATGCTCAGTTCGGTGTTCGGAAAGAAAAGCCGGACTGAGGATCTAACAAGATACGCAGGGTTGCTTAAAATATGTCAATATGGGTTTGCAGGCTGCACTCCTGACCTCGGCCACACTAACGGCGGAGGTCGATGTGCTGAAGCAGGATCCCGAGCGGTCTGAGCGAGAGCTCGGCCATGCGAAGAAGCAGCTCGAGGACAAAGAAGGTGAGTAACACCACTTTGAATAGTTACCTTACAGAAAAGGATTTTGGTTGCAATAAAGTAAACAAGGATAATATGGGTATTGCAGGGGCCACGAACGAGGTGGCAGCCCTGAAGGAGGTTGTGTCCGCGGCCGAACGCAGTGCGGCCGCGGAACGGGCAGAGCGAGAAAAGCAAGAGGCACGGGTGGCGGAAGTTCGGCAAGAGCTCCAGGCTCTCATGGAGAAGCATGAGAGTTTGGAGCGCGACTCCAAGACTCGAGAGTCTGAGCTTGCCTCGGCTCTCGAAAGTGCCAAGTCCGCCAAGGCCGAGGCCCATAAGGCCCTTCAGGAGGTTGAAGATGTAAAGAAGATAGCAGCGGGTAAGGCATTTTTCATGCAAAGCAGGCATGTTAATGTAAACTACCTGACACTTACCCGCATTCAGAGCTCTCCAGGGGCGTTTGCAGATCTACCGTGTAGTGCGTCCGATGCTGCCGCATTCTATCGTGGCGAGGAGGGGAGCTCGACGGAGAAGGTCTTCTGGTCTCAGTACGCTGAGGCCGGCCATCCGGTGCCCCCAAGCGACCAGCTGAAGCAGCTGGTCGAACTCCACAAGGTAGCTGAGGAGGCCATGAAGGGCCTTATAGGCCGGCTGTGGCCTGAACAGGTCATGCCTGGGAGCTACTTCGGCCTCGTGCGGCGGCTGGTGGATGCGTGCCCCTGGGTGGAGGTCATCAAGCGCTCCGCCTGTATTGAAGGTGCTCGCCGGGCCCTCGCCCGCACAAAGGTGCATTGGGGCAGGTTGGATGCGGAGAGGCTTCTCACGGACCCACCGCCACCGGGCAAGGAGTATCGCACGCCCGAGATGTATTATAAGACTATCCTGAAGGGAGCCCGCAATATTGCGGATGAGTGCCCCAGAAATGTAATCTTTGAGTAAACTCGTTATGTATTATCCTGTGCGCTGAAACTTTGTTCATGTGCGCATTAAGCAACACTTATTTAATTCAAAATATTACCTTCTGCGCGGCCGTTTATAAAATCTGAGAGATGGCAAGTTGTTGGCTTCAGCCCCCAAGCCACGAGTGCTGGGGTGTTCGGGATAAACTTGAGCACTCTTGTTCCCATTTTGGGTCCATCTAGGGAGGCGCTCAACACAACGAACAAGGCAACCGGACTTATAATGCTTGAACACTCTCACTTAGCCATAGAATTCTATAATTTTAAATTTCGGCGAAGCCCTTGGTATTCGGAAGGCCGAATCCGGGGCTCTATCCACGCCTTCGTCGGACATTGTCCGGAACTTCGCTCGAAACGGCGTGAGTCTTTAAGGACCCGAAAAAAACCTCTCGAACAGCGACCAGTCTCTCGCCTTATCATGCCGGTCAGTTTTAGCTTTCTCCACTGAGGCGCTCGCCCGGCTCAACCGGGGCGCAATCGCAGTGGTTCTCCCAGTGCCACCTTAGCCGACAGAACGGAACGTAAGGCACCAAAACGTGGGAGCCGGGCAAACCCAACTATTGACCCAAGACATGATTCGGAGCCGATTCATATAATGCTATAAGTTTGGGGTGCCGCACTTATGAAAGTGTTCGGACTTATCACACCGGAGTGTGGGGGACATAAGCCCCTGGTGTATTAGGCCGTACCAAAATATACGGATGTAAGATGTCATGTAATGGACATATATATATAAAGAGTAATGCAATTGCAGTCAAAAAAGGTGCTGCATTATTTATTAAAGAAAGTCTGCTATGAGTGCGGACTGATACAAATAGTGCGGTAAGCAAGGGGTTTGGACTAATTAAACATGTCCCCCCTCCAGGGGTGAGCTGCGGACTTGGTGTATATAATCGAATTTATTGCTCGTAATTGAGACCACCTGATTGTTCGTCGCAGCCTTCTTTCGTCCCTGACTGTTGCATCATGAGTTCGGCAGGTTCACCGCCGGACAGGGCCTCTGGTTAACGGAGTCCTGTGTACACAAAGAAGGAAAATAATAATAAAAAAGGGGGGCACACTTGCGAGCCCCTGGTGTGGTCGAACCGCACTCTGGGTCCATTGCGATCGTGCCCCTTCCCCTGCGCCCATGGTATCTCCAAAGCGTAATGATGTATGCGGAGGGTTGTTCTTGTAATCATGCGCGGGCGGGGGTTGGGGCCGCATTGCTACGCGTGCTCTGATCGTGCCAGGTGGTCTTGATTGGTATTGCTTCGGGCGCGTTTTGCTGTATCCAGCCGTTTAACGGCCAGACTCAAGAATTGCCTTAACAGGCTGCTCTGTACTTCTGCCGCGAGAGCCGCTGTATGTTCCTCCGTTCGGAGGGAGCGTTCCGTATTCCCGTTGACCGTGATGACTCCACGAGGGCCTGGCATCTTGAGCTTGAGGTATGCATAATGCGGCACCGCGTTGAATTTTGCAAACGCGGTTCGTCCGAGCAGAGCGTGATAGCCGCTGCGAAATGGGACTATGTCGAAGATTAACTCCTCGCTCCGGAAATTGTCCGGGGATCCGAAGACCACTTCTAGTGTGACTGAGCCTGTACAGTTGGCTTCCACACCTGGTATGACACCTTTAAAGGTTGTCTTTGCAGGTTTAATCCTTGATGGGTCTATGCCCATTTTGCGCACTGTATCCTGATAAAGCAGGTTCAGGCTACTACCGCCGTCCATCAGGACTCTCGTGAGGTGAAATCCATCGACAATTGGGTCTAAAACCAATGCGGCGAATCCGCCATGGCGTGTGCTGGTCGGATGGTATCTTCGATCGAAAGTGATCGGACAAGAGGACCATGGATTGAACTTCGGGGCGACTGGCTCCATCGCATAGACGTCCCTTAGTGCACGCTTCCTCTCCCTCTTGGGTATGTGGGTTGCGTAAATCATGTTCACCGTCCGCACTTGTGGGGGGAAACCTTTCTGTCCTCTATTGTTCGGCGGTCGGGTCTCTTCCTCGTCGTCGCTGTTTAGCCCCTTGTCATTGTTTTCGGCAATTAACTTACCTGCCTGCTTGAACACCCAGCAATCTCTGTTAGTGTGATTAGCTGGCTTTTCAGGGGTGCCATGTATCTGGCATAGGCGGTCGAGTATTCGGTCCAAATTGGACGGGCCCGGAGTGGTTCTTTTGAATGGCTTCTTCCGTTGACCGGGTTTAGAGCCTTGGAATCCGGCGTTGACTGCCGTATCCTCCTTATCGTCGCCGTTAATGCAGCGTTTGTTTTTGTTTCGACGTGACCTGCCACTGCTGTCCTTAGTATCCGGACTGCCAGAATTTTTACGGAGATTGTTGCTGCGAGCTAGCCAGCTATCCTCTCCCGCGCAAAAGCGGGTCATTAATGATGTGAGGGCTGCCATGGATTTCGGCTTTTCCTGCCCCAGGTGCCGGGCTAGCCATTCGTCCCGGATGTTATGTTTGAAGGCTGCAAGGGCCTCTGCATCCGGACAGTCGACGATTTGGTTTTTCTTTGTCAAGAACCGTGTCCAGAATTGTCTGGCCGATTCATCTGGCTGCTGAATAATGGGGCTTAGGTCATCAGCGTCCGGTGGTCGCACGTACGTGCCCTGGAAGTTATCGAGAAATGCGGCTTCCAGGTCTTCCCAACACCCAATTGACTCTGCGGGCAAGCTGTTGAGCCAATGCCGAGCTGGTCCTTTAAGCTTGAGTGGGAGATACTTGATGGCGTGGAGATCGTCGCCGCGGGCCATATGGATGTGGAGAAGATAATCTTCGATACAAACCGCGGGGTCTGTTGTGCCATCGTAGGATTCGATGTTTACGGGTTTAAACCCTTCAGGGATTTGATGATCCATTACTTCGTCAGTGAAGCATAGCGGGTGTGCGGCGCCTCTGTATTGGGCAATATCACGACGCAGCTCGAGAGAGCGTTGTCTGCTGTGTTCGGCCCGGCCGGAGTTATTGTATCCGGCGCGACGGTATTCGTCATGGGTCGTGGGGCGCCCACGTGATCTATAGATGGATCTGGATTGCCTTGCTTTGTCCTCCAATATGTCTCGCAAGTCCGGCGCGTTCCCTCTTGGCTTCGTGCTTTTGGAGCGATGCCGGGGTACGGTCTTGGCTGGGGGCCTGGATGCCTCTCTGTCACGACCACGGGGTGGTCGGTCAGCCGTATCGTGCGCTGGTGATGGAGGTATGTATGCTTCCTCCTCTAATCGGGGGAGCACCTTGCGTCTTGGGTAGCTTTTGGAGGGGCGTTCGAGTTTATACTCTTCGGCCGCGAGGACCTCGGTCCATCGATCGGCCAGCAGGTCCTGATCAACTTGAAGCCGTTGCTGCTTTTTCTTTAGGGTGTTTGCTGTGGCGATAAGCCTGTGCTTGAAACGCTCTTGTTCGACGGGATCCTCAGGTACGACGAATTCGTCATCGTTGAGGCTTGCTTCGTCTTCGGAGGGAGGCATATAGTTATGATCCTCAACCTCTTCGTCTGCCGCCCTCTCGTGAGGTCTTGCTTCTGCATCCTCCTGCGCTGAGTCTTGCTGGAGGGGATTGTCTTCGGCACTCTCTGGGGGATTATTATCTCCTGTGCCGGAATCTCCATTCTTGCTGTGGCGGGATTTAGAGCGGCGCCGCTGACGCCGGCGCTTGGGCTGTTTCTTTAAAGAATCTGCCTCTGCTGTTTCTTCGTCGTCCCCGTCTTTTGGGGTGTCCACCATGTATATGTCGTATGACTAGGTGGTCTTCCAGCGCCCTGGTAGGCGCTGGTTCCTGTTCGTCTCCGGGATCGTCGTCCATGGCGTCGATGTCTTCGGAGTCGTAGTCTAGCATGTCGGTTAGATCGTCGACAGTGGCTGGAAAGTGGGTGGTGGGTGGGCTCTGAATTTCTTCGTCGTCCGTACCCCAACCATCCTGGCCATAGTCCGGCCAGGGCTCTCCCGATAACGAGAGATGCTTTAGCAAATTCAGGATGTCGCCAAAAGGCGAGTATTGGAAGATGTCCGCGGCGGTGAATTCCATAACTGGTGCCCAATCCGACTCAATTGGTGGGGGCGTGGGAGGTCTGGAGTCCGGCAAGGAGTCTGGCACCTCGGAATCACGAGTTTCGCGAGGGACAAGATTAGTGTTCGGCTCCATCGCCGTGGAAGTTGAAGCCCCCAAGGCGGTGTCCATCCACCGATCCTCGATCTGGGCGATCGACTCCGGACTAATGGCCGAAGCGGATTCGTGTGCGGCCACCAAGGCACTATTCGGCGGCAGAGCTAGATCATGCCCATCGTTGCAGTGCGGCTCGCTTGGCTGTGGCTCGAGCCCGCCGAAGATCAAGTCTCCGCGGACGTCGGCCGTGAAGTTTAGACTTTCGAATCTGACCTGACGGCCAGGGGCGTAGCTTTCAATCTGCTCCAGATGGCCAAGCGAATTGGCCTGTAGAGTGAAGCCGCCGAATATGAAGATCTGTCCGGGGAGAAAAGTCTCACCCTGGACAGCGTTGTTGGTTGAGGATGCCATCGGGCCTATCGGTGACGGCACAAAGGAACTCTCAATGAAAGCACCAATGTCGGTGTCAAAACCGGCGGATCTCGGATAGGGGGTCCCGAACTGTGCGTCTAGGCGGATGGTAACAGGAGACGAGGGACACGATGTTTTTACCCAGGTTCGGGCCCTCTCGATGGAGGTAAAACCCTACGTCCTGCTTGATTAATATTGATGATATGGGTAGTACAAGAGTGGATCTACCACGAGATCAAGGAGGCTAAACCCTAAAGCTAGCCTATGGTATGATTGTTGTAATGTATGTTGTGTCCTACGGACTAAAGCCCTCCGGTTTATATAGATACCGGAGGAGGCTAGGGTTACATAGAGTCGGTTCAATGGTAGGAGATCTACATATCCGTATCGCCAAGCTTGCCTTCCACGCCAAGGAAAGTCCCATCCGGACACGGGACGGAGTCTTCAATCTTGTATCTTCGTAGTCTTGGAGTCCGGCGGACGATGATAGTCCGGCTGTCCGGACACCCCCTAGTCCAGGACTCCCTCAGGGGCGAATCATTTTTTTGCCCGGACGCACTTCCTTGCATGCGAAGATGTAGCTGGTGGGTCCCAACAGTCAGGGGGGCGAATCGTTTTTTTTGCCCGGACGCACTTCCTTGCGTGCGAAGATGTAGCTGGTGGGTCCCAGCAGTCAGGAGGGCGAATCGTTTTTTTGCCCGAACACACTTCCTTGCGTGCGAAGATGTAGCTGGTGGGTCCCAGCAGTGAGGGGGTAACATTTTTTTTGCGAAATACGGTGGCCCGTCCGGTGGGTCCCCACTATCAGGTGGAGGAATCATTATTTTGCGCGTAATAAGGAGGCACTTCCTTGCTGCGGCCGTGGACCCAGCTGTCAGCCTCTCCACGTACAGTCCACGTCCGATGGAAGTCGTTCCTTGACCACGTTGACCACGCCGCGCCGAGAGCACCACGGCGGTGGACGATGGCGATGACTAGGAAGGGGACGACTCGGAGCCGGGGAAGACGCAGCAGTGGATGCCCACGCGAAGAGGAGTACGAGGGTTCACTGGTTCGGCTGCAGTGTGAGGCTTCTGTCACCGTAGAATAACAGGGGGTGTGGGTGAGTAGAGGGTTGGCCTGACCAGTGGTGGGAGTAGTAGGGGGCGGTGAGGCCTCCGCGGCATCACAGCCGGCCACGGGAGGCAGGAGCATGCGGCACGACCGGCGCTGGTTTGGGCGGCTGGAGCAAGAAGACCAGAGGTTGAAGAAGCACTACGGCCGTTGGATGAACATCGTACGGTAACAGGAGCTAGAATCGTTTATATTTACTAAGTTGACAATGCCCTCCGTCCCCATCAACTTGGTAGGCCCACAAGTCAGCCTCCCACTATGTTGGGTTCCAGCTGGCAGGGGGAGTATTCATTTTTTGTGCGTAATAAGGAGGCACTTCCTTGCGTGCGAAGATAGCTGGTGGGTCCGACATGTCAGCGGGGGGCACATTTTTTTTGCGAAATACAGAGGCCCTTCCAGTGGGTCCCAGATGTCATGTGGAGGAATCATTATTTTGCGCGTAATAAGGAGGCATTTCCTTGTGTGCGGCCGTGGACCCAGCTGTCAGCCTCTCCACGCACAGCTACTTCCGATGGTGTCGTTCATTGACCATGTTGACCATGCCGCGCCGAGCGCATCCAAGGTGGTGGATGACGGCGAGGCCCCGAACAACAACGAGCCGGAGATGGGAAGACGCAGGAGTAGAGTCGCAGACGGAGAGGTGTACGAGGGTTAACTCGTTCTAGTGCGGTGTGGTTCGGCAGTCGGTGGAGAAGAACAGGAGGTGTGGAGGGGTGGAGGGATGGCCTGGCCAATGGTGGAGTAGCGCTTCATAGCGAAGCGTGCTAAGCAGAGTTGCTAGCAGCAGGAGGCGGGAGGTGGTCCCGGCGGCGCTGGAGGAAGAAGACGAGAGATTGAAGATGGATGCCGGTCGTTGGATGTAAATCCAACAGCTAACATGTCAGAATCATTTGTTGACTAAATTGACAACGACTTGCGTTGGCTTCAACCTATTGGCCCACATTTTAGCCTCCAAAAATGTGGCACGTATTCAACCCATTTTTTTAGAATTTACAGTCTTTTTTTTTGCACGGTAGAATTTACAGTAAATTTGATCTTTTTTTTTGAATTACAACCATTAGCTGGGCTGGGTGAACAAATAATGTAGCGTCCATGCGGCCCATTTATTTTATTTCCTAAAAAATTACAGGCCATTTGCACTTTCTTGAAATACACGATTTTGCTGGGCTGATTCTAATTATAATGTTGGGTTGGGACAGCAATGTTATCAAAAAATGAAAAGGGGATGAGCATTTTGTTATAAATATATTTAAATAATAAGTGATATTATTACATTCGTCCTTAAATCTTACCAAGCTTTTGTACACAATCACTAGGATTTCCGTGCCAAAACAATACAGGATTTTATTTATTAAGAAATTATTTTTATAAGTTTATAAATGTGGGATATTGTTTTCTTACATATGTAAGTATTTGTTAAATATATGATGACAATAAAAATAATATATAATAATATATAAAATAATTTAAATATATATAATATAGTTAGAAGGAAAACATAGGTTGGACTTGGCATTCCTATTCTTATATAGAAAAATAGAACAGACCTCTGTGTTTTCTTCAAAAAAAATACATAAATTGGGCTGTCAAAAATAAAACCTCGGATGGGAGGTCCATAGGCCGGTCGATACATGACGGCCCTAAAAAAATACAAACAGGCCTATGGACCTCCCATCCGAGGTCGTGGGCTGCGCATGTTAAAAATGAAAGCCTAGATGGGGCAGCCCAAAACCACGTCCAACACTTGCCAACACTTCGTCCCTCGTTTTCTCTGTGTTTCGCACACTCGACATTGTGTGGGCATTTTGACTGTGCATCATATGAAGATGTGCTATGCATGAATGTTGATCAGCATGATGTTAACTAGCCGGTAGTTCCATTTTCGACCATGAATAAAACTTCCAACATGATGTTAACCCTGTTTGAAAAGGCCGTGTTAATATAAATGCTCTGCCTCTGAAAGTTGCAGTTTCTTATCTGAAACTGAACTTGCAGTTTCTTATGTGAAACTGAAACTTGCAGTTTCTTCTCTGAGAATCACATTGTCTGCACTTTTATACTCCTATGAAACTACATTTTTTAAGTGCTAAAAATAGATATCTAGAATTCATAAAATACTTCATATGCTCAATACTGCAAATCTGAAATTCAAAAGACATTCATATCTGAAAGTACTCTCAAAATACACAACACAAAACACAATTCACAACCTGCAAATACTGACAACCCTAAGCTCCTCCTGACAATTCACAACCTGCCCGACTATTGGGCTGGGGGGGGGGGGCAGCCCCTCCTATTCCTTGGCGGCACACAGCCGCCCCGTGAGACGATGTGAACGGCGAGGGAGACGATGGCGGGGAAGCGTCGTCAGGCCAACTGCTTTTCTCCTCTTGCAGTTGGGTTCAGTCGACGAAGACTCCACCGGCTCGCTCTGGCAGGACACCCTCACAAACGACACCCTGTAGATGCTCGATCCTTCAATCTCTGGTGGATGCTCCATCTGGGATCGATACTCCCACCACCGCTCCCTCACGATCGGATTCGGTGAATCTGTTTGCTCCATGGCCCAGAGGAGCAGCTCTATGTACTCCGGCGCGACTCCCTCCGGGAGTATCACCGCCTTTTCGCTCTGTTGCAGATATTTGGCCATGGATGTCGCCGTCGCCGCTAGTTGGTCCTTGTTGTCAAACCAAGACTGTATCTCCAACATCCTAGCTAGCTTCACAGGGTCACTGTCTGCGATCCTCACGTATCGGTTGTACTCCTCCATCGATCTACTTCTCCATAGCACCTTCACTCGTCGGCGGTGGTTTTTGAAGTGAAGAGGAGAGTAGCAGCGCTGGTTTTGGATTAGAACGGGAGAGGAGCGACACTGGTTTTGGACTGGAACAGGAGAGGAGGGATGGTGGTTTTGAAATGGAAGAGGAGAGGAGCGGCGCTGGATTTAGATTGGAATAGGAGAGGACCGGCGGTGGTTTAAGAGGAGAAGAGCGGAAGAGCGGCCGCTGGTCTTGGAAGTATTTTTTTGTTGTTTTGCATATTTTGGGTCAAAGTTTGACCACATACTGTATTTGACAAGCAAAATGTGACTGCATGTCACCACAAATTGTATCGTTTGGTTCGTATCTGAATGTACTTTCAAATTATATTATTTTTGCAACGTATAACATGTATTTTATGTGCGAAAATCATGGTCAATTATGACCCAGAATAAAAGGGAGACTAGTTAATGTGTGGTCGCTTTCTTAATTGAAGGGTAAATTGATTTTGATTTTGATCCAGTCACAGTGCGCCGGCCCTCTCGTCCAATCCTAAATCACTGCCGCACGCTCCTCTCCCTCTTCTCCATTGCAAAACCACCTCCTCTCCTCTCCATCATCTCCATTCCAAAACCACCGTCTCGCCTCTCCCTCTTCTGATCTTCTCCATTGCAAAACCACCTCCTCTCCTCTCCATCATATCCATTCCAAAACCAGCGTCTCGCCTCTCCCTCTTCTCTATTGCAAGACCACCATCTCTCCTCCCATCTTCCAAAGCTAGCACCAGACCACTCTGAAGGACATCTATGGAGAGGATGCAACAGCGAATCAGGCAGTTCGCTGGCGGCGACCAGGCAAAGTTAGCCAGGTTGAAGGAGATCCTTAGTTGGTTTGACAATGAGTGGGAGATTTCGAGGACGGTGCGGGCCATGTGGCAATGTATGCGAAAGAGCAAGAGGTGGCGATGAGGGCGGCGATGTACATGTACTCCTCGGCGGCAGTCATGCCGCAGTCCTCCGAGTTCGTCGAGTATCTCCTCTGGGCGATGGAGCAGACAGATTCGCGAGGCGACAGTCAGGCGGAGGTGGTGGGCGTACAGGTCGAAGGTCGAGCACCCAGAGGATAACGGATCGATCGAGTATGGTGTGCCGTTCGTGAGGGTGAAGAGCCAGCCGGAGCCACAGGAGTATTCGTTCTCCCACTGCAAGAGGAGGCCGGATGGCGCGACGTCGCTTCCCCGCCGTTCTCCATGGTTCCCTCGACGCTCGCCTCGTTTCAATGGCGGCGGTAGGTTTTAAGGTAAGCTTCGCACTAACCTAATCTTCCACCTGCTCATGCTTACAATCAGTGTGACAGCTAATGAAAATCATGCTTACAATCAGTCTCCGAGTACTACGCCCACCCTAAAATAGCTCTAGACTTTGGGTCAAAGTTGTGACACAGTGTACAAATAAAGAAAAATAGATTGGTGCTTCTTTCAGAAAAGAGTACTCCCTAGAAAACTTCCAATATAAGATACTAGTATTTGGTTAGAGGATTTGCTGCCAAGAAAGATCCGTCCATAGAGAGCGCCACATATCCCACTGGTGGTGGTGGATGCCAATGCATGCATGTGGCATGGTTGGTGTTGGTAATTTTTACTTGGCACACCTCGCACTCTGCATATATGCCGGTTCCATACGTACATTTGTGCAGTTCCTCCAAAATGCAGCTGAATAACCCTGTTTGCACAGATAATGAAAAAGCGTGATTACATTATAGTGGCACTAGTTGATGAAACACACAAAATAAATAGAAGAAAATATTGCGATAGTATCATAGTATGCCATGCTGTGAGGGCGAGATGGGCCCTGTGACGCCTCATACGGTACGCCTCATACTGGACATCGTCCCAAGTCTCCCAGATACACCTTTTGCCAGTGATGAACATCAGTGTACAGCGGTAGTACAAGGAGGCGCCTTGAGACATTCAAATCTCTATTTTTGTACAGATCAACTAAAATGAAGCACCCCAGTTTGCAGAAACGCTTAAACATTAACAATGGGACTAGTTGATGAAACATACATTAACAAAGAGAAGCACTTTCTTCATCTACATTGGAAATGAAATGATAGAGATGACACTCGCTCTATTTTAACTGTATTATTACTTCATTTTATCAGTGACACTAGGGTCGAGCAGGTGGCAAATGAGGTGTATCGTGCGTCGCAAGGATGGAGGCCGGGGGTGCTTAGACTGGGATGCTGAAGCTGGCTCTTTCAGTCACCAACATGGATGATTCAATTCATGGGACCTTTTGGTGCAGTTCACCTAAAATGAAGCAATGTCCCATGAGCTAGCAGCTTCTTCTTCACTTTTTTTAAGAAAAGGGCTCCAGCCCCGGTTCCATTTCCATCAGAAAACGAAACCCACAGAGCTTCTTCTTCATTAGTTGCAATAAAATTGAGCAACATTATTTGTGAAGCTCCTGGAATGCTCAACTATAATTTGGATATCATTTGTGCAGTTCAACTAAGATTGAGCGTGAAATGTATATCTCTGTTTGCACAAAAAAGGTGGAAAGGAGGGTGACTAACAAGTGATGAAACATGCATCAAATGAAAAGAAGCATGTTCCTTATCTGAATGGCAATCCTACAAGGACAGTAGCAATTTTTAAAGCAGTGGCATTGCTAGATATTAGTGTGGGCATTATGATTAACTATGACAACCGTTAAATACGACATTACTTTGGGCATGGGAGAGTAGGCAGACCAGGACAGTTGCATTTCTAACGAAAAGAACCAACTTATCTTAATGGGAAATTTTAGCAGGACATGTAAAGAAGTGCCATTGATTCATATTACTAGAGGCATTACATTGAAAACAACATTGGTTCAACGTGTCCTTACTTTTAATAGTGCGATTGCTACATTTTACCAGTGTCATTACATAAGAGTGGCTCGGGGCAACAAACATCAGAACAGGATATCTGGGTTGGTCCCATTTTTGTTCGGTATAGCCACCTTATACTGTGTGAGGCTAGCAAATCTAGTGCTGGACTTACTCTGTTGACTTGTCCCCCAGTCCCCACTTCCTTTCCTTTTTCAACCAATAGATCGGGTTTATATTGAGTTTGTACTACGTTTCCCTTTATTTCCCTATTAGACCTAGAGACCAGTTGGATAGCCAGTCTCTGCTACTTTTTGCCCCCATTATTTCCTCTTTCGACCAAGTCCTAGATTCAGGTAACAAATCCTCCCCCACCCCCACCCTGTTTCTTCCTTGTTTGAACCAAGTAGTACTAGATTCGAGTGCATGAACTAGTTTTACCTCTGAAACGTAAAAAAATTAGGTGGTTTTCGAACAGCCGATCGATCCTATCTACGAGGGGGCCTGAGAAATAGTAAAAGATACAAATGCAGTGACGTCAGGAGCTCGAGAAGTAGAGCAAGGCTAGTTTCGAAGGAAGTTATACCTGATGGTCGCCGGGATGTCGCTAGGTGGGCGGCGGGAGGCCGGATCTGCCCACACTACGATAGCGAGGAAGAAGGGGTCGGAGGCCCTCCCTCGCCAGTGGTGCTTGGGAGAGAACGGCAAGGCAGGCTGATCGGGACGCACCCAACAGTGGGTAAGAGCCGTCGTCGAGGACGACCGCGTGAATGTTGCACCTTCTCACCTTCCCCGGCGGAGAGGATCCGGATGGATCTGTGACCAGCGGTGAGCAGAGAGAGAGAGAGAGTGTGGCCACCGCTGTCGTGTTTAGATCTAGAGAGGCCGAGATAGTGTGAAGAGAGCAACACTAGCAAGCAAGCGCGGAGGCTCCTGCCTATATAGTGGAGTAGTACTAGTTTTCTTTTGTCTACCGGAGCCGGCTTGACCTCGTCAATGACTGTCGAGAAGTCTTCATGCAGGTGGCCCGGAGGCGCAGTTGTCGTCATTTTGATCTGAAGCGCCGGATTATAACATATAACACGAAAAAATGCCACATGACAAGAAATCATAACCTCACTGCCCAAAGGAGACAACATGAATCCTGACGGACTAACTAGACGAGGAACAAAGCTCAAATTAAAGATAAACTCGTAGAAAAGGGGTCCGTCGATAGATGTCCTAATTAACATAGCCGGCTTGACCTAGATGGCAGCCGGGTAGTCACTGTTCGTGCATGTGCCCCCAATGACTAGCCCAACTCAGTTGTCGCTGTTTAACCCTCGCAGTGATCCGAAGCACATGACACCTAATTTTGCGAGATGACAAGAAACCTTTTTTTAGATTTCTCACCACAACTATAGCCATGTACAACATAGCCTGCACGATATGTAGACGATAGCCAATCCAGGCGTGTCTGCTAGAGTCTAGTCACATGCATGGACGAACTGATCTTCCGTGTCTTGCAGGGATCGTGCAGGCACCAACGTAGTACAACACTTCTCTAGTACTATCGCTCGTCTCCCTCTTCTATTAAGTCACCTGACTTGCGGGGCCGGGGAGTGTGCCTATGGTCGGTTCTCAATTGCCGTCCCACATGTGTGTGCAAACGCAATATGATGCGCGTTCCATTCGGAGAGCAGTGTGCCAGACCAACCGACCGTCTGGTTGTGACGCGAACGCGACGGGCGTGCTGTATACTCCGTACATGTGTACCGCCGTTTTCTATATGCTTTGCTCCATGGCGCGGGCGCAATCCATGGATACAAATTAGTATACTATATACTATTTAAAAGTCGAGGGCGGGGATTTTCCTACGCGGTAGGCGGCGGGGCAGTTCCGCCTAGTTGGTTCGATAGAGACGTGAGAATACGAGGGAGTAGGCTGCTGCAAACGTAGGGCTGTGTGATTTGACAGCGAGTTATGCTACCTCTTGAGCATTGCGATGGATTTCCTCGAAGAGGAGAGGATGATGCAGTAAAGTAGCGTAAGTATTTCCCTCAGTTTTTGAGAACCAAGGTATCAATCCAGTAGGAGGTCACGCGCAAGTCCCTTGTACCTGCACAACACGATAGCAACTCGCAACCAATGCTTAGGGGTTGTCAATCCCTTCACGGTCACTTACGAGAGTGAGATCTGATAGAGATAATATTTTTGGTATTTTTGATAGATAGATGCAAAGTAAAAAGTAAAGGCAAAGTAAAAACAAAGCAAGTAAATAAAGTGATATAGATTGATATGATGAGAATAGACCCGGGGGCCATATGTTTCACTATTGGCTTCTCTCAAGAGCATAAGTATTCTACGGTGGGTGAACAAATTACTGTTGAGCAATTGACAGAATTGAGCATAGTTATGAGTATATCTAGGCAATGATCATGTATATAGGCATCACGTCCGTGACAAGTAGATCGAAACGATTCTGCATCTACTACTATTACTCCACTCATCGACCGCTATCCAGCATGCATCTAGAGTATTAAGTTAAAAACAGAGTAACGCCTTAAGCAAGATGACATGATGTAGAGGGATAAATTCATGCAATATGATAAAAAACCCATCTTGTTATCCTCGATGACGACAATACAATACATGTCTTGCAACTCTTTCTATCACTGAGTAAGGACACCGCAAGATTGAACCCAAAGCCATGCACTTCTCCCATTGCAAGAACTACCAATCTAGTTGGCCAAACCAAACGGATAATTCGAAGAGACTTGCAAAGATAACTCAATCATACATAAAAGAATTCAGAGAAGAATCAAATATTTTCCATAGATAATACTGGATCATAAGCCCACAATTCATCGGTCTCAACAAACACACCGCAAAATGAAGATTACATCGAATAGATCTCCACAAGAGAGGGGGAGAACATTGTATTGAGATCCAAAAATAGAGAAGAAGCCATCTAGCTGTTGGAAATATGCCCTAGAGGCAATAATAAAAGTGTTATTATTATATTTCTTTGTTCATGATAATAGTCTTTTATTCATGCTATAACTGTATTATCCGGAAATCGTAATACACGTGTGAATACATAGACTACAATATGTCCCTAGTGAGCCTCTAGTTGACTAGCTCGTTGTGATCAACAGATAGTCATGGTTTCCTGGCTATGGGCATTGGATGTCGTTGATAACGGGATCACATCATTAGGAGAATGATGTGATGGACAAGACCCAATCCTAAGCCTAGCACAAAGATCGTGTAGTTCGTATGCTAAAGCTTTTCTAATGTCAAGTATCTTTTCCTTAGACCATGAGATTGTGCAACTCCCGGATACCGTAGGAATGCTTTGGGTGTACCAAACGTCACAACGTAACTGGGTGGCTATAAAGGTGCATTACAGGTATCTCCGAAAGTGTCTGTTGGGTTGGCACGAATCAAGACTGGGATTTGTCACTCCGTGTAAACGGAGAGGTATCTCTGGGCCCACTCGGTAGGACATCATCATAATGTGCACAATGTGACCAAGGGGTTGATCACAGGATGATGTGTTACGGAACGAGTAAAGAGACTTGCCGGTAACGAGATTGAACAAGGTATCGGTATACCGACGATCGAATCTCGGGCAAGTAAAATACCGCTAGACAAAGGGAATTGTATACGGGATCGATTGAGTCCTTGACATCGTGGTTCATCCGATGAGATCATCGTGGAACATGTGGGAGCCAACATGGGTATCCAGATTCCGCTGTTGGTTATTGACCGGAGAACGTCTCGGTCATGTCTGCATGTCTCCCGAACCCGTAGGGTCTACACACTTAAGGTTCGATGACGCTAGGGTTATAAAGGAAGCTTGTATGTGGTTACCGAATGTTGTTCGGAGTCCCGGATGAGATCCCGGATGTCACGAGGAGTTCCGGAATGGTCCGGAGGAAAAGATTTATATATAGGAAGTCCTGTTTCGGCCATCGGGACAAGTTTCGGGGTCATCGGTATTGTACCGGGACCACCGGAAGGGTCCCGGGGGCCCACCGGGTGGGGCCACCTGCCCCGGGGGGCCACATGGGCTGTAGGGGGTGCGCCTTGGCCTACATGGGCCAAGGGCACCAGCCCCTAGAGGCCCATGCGCCAAGATATAGGAAAAAGGGGAGAGTCCTCAAGGGGGAAGGCACCTCCGAGGTGCCTTGGGGAGGATGGACTCCTCCCCCCCTCTTAGCCGCACCCCTTTCTTGGAGGAAGGGGCAAGGCTGCGCCTCCCCCCTTTCCCCTGCCCCTATATATAGTGGAGGGGAGGGAGGGCATCCATACCTGAGCCCTTGGCGCCTCCCTCCCTCCCGTGACACCTCCTCCTCTCCCATAGGTGCTTGGCGAAGCCCTGCAGGATTGCCACGCTCCTCCATCACCACCACGCCGTTGTGCTGCTGCTGGATGGAGTCTTCCTCAACCTCTCCCTCTCTCCTTGCTGGATCAAGGTGTGGGAGACATCGTCGAGCTGTACGTGTGTTGAACGCGGAGGTGCCGTCCGTTCGGCACTAGGATCATCGGTGATCTGAATCACGACGAGTACGACTCCATCAACCCCGTTCACTTGAACGCTTCCGCTTAGCGATCCACAAGGGTATGTAGATGCACTCTCCTTCTACTCGTAGCTGGTTTCTCCATAGATAGATCTTGGTGACGCGTAGGAAAATTTTGAATTTCTGCTACGTTCCCCAACAGTGGCATCATGAGCTAGGTCTATTGCGTAGATTCTTTGCACGAGTAGAACACAAAGTAGTTGTGGGCGTTGATGTTGTTCAATATGCTTACCGTTACTAGTCCAATCTTGTTTCGACGGTATTGTGGGATGAAGCGGCCCGGACCGACCTTACACGTACTCTTACGTGAGACAGGTTCCACCGATTGACATGCACTTGGTGCATAAGGTGGCTAGCGGGTGCCATTCTCTCCCACTTTAGTCGGAACGGATTCGATGAAAAGGGTCCTTATGAAGGGTAAATAGAAATTGGCATATCAGGTTGTGGTTTTGCGTAGGTAAGAAACGTTCTTGCTAGAAACCCATAGCAGCCACGTAAAACATGCAAACAACAATTAGAGGACGTCTAACTTGTTTTTGCAGGGTATGCTTTGTGATGTGATATGGCCAACAAGAATGTGGTGAATAATATGTGATGTATGAGATTGATCATGTTCTTGTAATAGGGTTCACGACTTGCATGTCGATGAGTATGACAACCGGCAGGAGCCATAGGAGTTGTCTTTATTTATTGTATGACCTGCGTGTCATTGAACAACGCCATGTAAATTACTTTACTTTATTGCTAAACACGTTAGCCATAGAAGTAGAAGTAGTCGTTGGCGTGACAACTTCATGAAGACACGATGATGGAGATCATGATGATGGAGATCATGGTGTCATGCCGGTGACAAGATGATCATGGAGCCCCGAAGATGAAGATCAAAGGAGCTATATGATATTGGCCATATCATGTCACTACTCTATTTGATTGCATGTGATGTTTATCATGTTTATGCATCTTGTTTGCTTAGAACGACGGTAGTAAATAAGATGATCCCTTACAAAATTTCAAGAAGTGTTCTCCCCTAACTGTGCACCGTTGCTACAGTTCGTCGCTTCTAAGCACCACGTGATGATCGGGTGTGATGGATTCTTACGTTCACATACAACGGGTGTAAGACAGTTTTACACAGCGAAAACACTTAGGGTTAACTTGACGAGCCTAGCATGTGCAGACATGGCCTCGGAACACGGAGACTGAAAGGTCGAGCATGAGTCGTATAGTAGATATGATCAACATGAAGATGTTCACCGATGATGACTAGTCCGTCTCACGTGATGATCGGACACGGCCTAGTTGACTCGGATCATGTAATCACTTAGATGACCAGAGGGATGTCTATCTAAGTGGGAGTTCATAAGATGAACTTAATTATCTTGAACATAGTCAAAAGACCTTTTGCAAATTATGTCGTAGCTCACGCTATAGTTCTACTGTTTAGATATGTTCCTAGAGAAAATATAGTTGAAAGTTGAAAGTAGCAATTATGCGGACAGTAGAAAGCTTATGTCCTTAATGCACTGCTCAGTGTGCTGAACCCCAAACGTCGTTTTTGGATGTTTCGAACATCGAACATACATGTTTTGATAACTACGTGATAGTTCAGTTAAATGGTTTAAGTAGAGGCACCAAAGACGTTTTCGAAACATCGCGGAACATATGAGATGTTTCGAGGGCTGAAATTGGGATTTCAGGCTTGTGCTCACGTCAAGAGGTATAAGACCTCCGACGATTCTCTTAGCCTGCAAACTAAGGGAGAAAATCTCAATCGTTGAGCTTGTGCTCAGATTGTCTGAGTGCAACAATCACTTGAATTGAGTGGGAGTTGATCTTCCAAATGAGATAGTGATGTTTCTCCAAAGTCATTGCCTCCAAGCTGCTAGAGCTTCGTGATGAACTATAACATATCAGGGATAAATAAGATGATCCTTGAGGTATTCACGATGTTTGACACCGCGAAAGTAGAAATCAAGAAGGAGCATCAATTGTTGATGGTTGGTGAAACCACTAGTTTCAAGAAGGGCAAGGGAAAGAAGGGATACTTCATGAAACGGCAAATCAGCTGCTGCACCAATGAAGAAACCCGAGGTTGAACCCAAACCCGAGACTAAGTGCTTCTGTAATAAGGGGAACAACCACTGGAGCAGGTTTACCCTAGATACTTGGTAGATGAGAAGGCTGGCAAGGTCGATAGAAGTATATTGGATATACATTATGTTAATGTGTACTTTACTAGTACTCCTAGTAGCACCAGGGTATTAGATACCGGTTCGGTTGCTAAGTGTTAGTAACTCGAAATAAAAGCTACGGAATAAAACGGAGACTGGCTAAAGGTGAGCTGACGATATGTGTTGGAAGTGTTTCCAAGTTTGATGTGATCTAACATCGCACGCTCCCTCTACCATCAAGATTAGTATTAAACCTGAATAAGTGCTCTTGCACCTAAAGGAATGGTTTATTGAATCTTGATCGTAGGGATACACATTTTCATGCCAAAAGATATAAGATAGTAATGATAGTACCACTTACTTGTGGCACTGCCATGTAAGTCATAATGGTATAAAACGCATGAAGAAGCTCCATGTTGATGGATCTTTGGACTCACTCAATTTTGAAAAGTTTGAGACATGCGAACCATGTCTATTGGTATATATGCATGAAGAAACTCCATGCAAATGGATCGTTTGGACTCACTTGATTTTGGATCACTTGAGATATGCAAATCATACCACATAGGCAAGATGACTGAAAAGCCTCGGTTTCAGTAAAATGGAACAAGATAGCAACTTGTTGGAAGCAACACATTTTGATGTGTGCAGTCCAATGAGTGCTGAGGCATGCAGTGAATATCGTTATGTTCTTACTTCACAGATGATTCGAGTAGATGTTGAGAATATTTACTTGATGAAACACAAGTCTGAATTATTGAATGGTTCAAGTAATTTCAGAGTGAAGTAGAAGATCATTGTGACAAGAGGATAAAATGTCTATGATATGATCATAGAGATGAATATCTGAGTTACGAGTTTTGGCACACAATTAAGACATTGTGGAAATTGTTTCGCAATTAATACCGCCTGGAACACCATAGTGTGATGGTGTGTCCGAACATCATGGTTGCACCCTTTTGGATATGGTGCGTACCATGATGTCTCTTATTGAATTACCACTATTGTTCATGGGTTAAGCATTAGAGACAACCACATTCACTTTAAATAGGGCACCACGTAATTCCGTTGAGACGACACCGTTTGAATTATGGTTTAGAGAAACCTAAGTTGTCGTTTCTTAAAAGTTTGGGGCTGCGACGCTTATATGAAAAAGTTTCAGGTTGATAAGCTCGAACCCAAAGCGGATAAAATGCATCTTCATAGGAAACCCAAAACAGTTGGGTATACCTCCTAATTCAGATCCGAAAGCAATATGGATTGTTTCTAGAATCGGGTCCTTTCTCGAGGAAAAGTTTCTCTCGAAACAATTGAGTGGGAGGATGGTGGAGACTTGATGAGGTTATTGAACCGTCACTTCAACTAGTGTGTAGTAGGGCAGAGGAAGTTGTTCCTGTGGCACCTACACCAACTGAAGTAGAAGCTTATGATAGTGATCATGAAATTTCGGATCAAGTCACTACCGTACCTCGTAGGGTGACAAGGATACGTACTACTTCAGAGTGGTACAGTAATCCTGTCTTGAAGGTCATGTTGCTAGACAACAATGAACCTACGAGCTATGGAGAAGCGATGGTGGGCCCATATTCCGAAGAATGGTTAGAAACCATGAAATCCGAGATAGGATCCATGTATCAGGACAAAGCATGGACTTTGGTGGACTTGCTCGATGATCGGCAAGCCATTGAGATAAATGGATCTTTAAGAAGAAGACGAACGTGGACGGTAATGTCACCGTCCATGAAGCTCGACTTGTGGCGAAGAGTTTTTTTTTCACAAGTTCAAGGAGTTGACTACGATGAGATTTTCTCATCCGTAGCGATGCTTAAAGTCCGTCGGA
The DNA here is from genome assembly GCF_002162155.2 of Triticum dicoccoides. Classification (NCBI taxonomy): domain Eukaryota; kingdom Viridiplantae; phylum Streptophyta; class Magnoliopsida; order Poales; family Poaceae; genus Triticum; species Triticum dicoccoides. Next base: position 242,219,115 of record NC_041383.1, on the reverse strand, counting down.
ATCACGTTAGCACAAGCTGCATTTATGAAATCTGGCAGATGGATGTCAAAACGAGTCTCCTTACCAGTCGTAAGGAAAGGTTGTATGCGATACAATCAGAAAGGTTTTGTCGATCCTAAGGATGCTAAAAGGTATGCTGGCTCTAGCGATCCTTCTAAGGACTGGAGTAAGCATCTCGGAGTTGGAATGTGCACTTTGATAAGATGATGAAAGATTTTGGGTTTATACAAAGTTTATGAGAAACTTGTATTTCCAAAGAAGTGAGTGGGAGTACTATAGAATTTCTGATGAGTATATGTTGTTGACATATTGTTGATCAGAAATGATGTAGAATTTCTAGAAAGCATATAGGGTTATTTGAAAGTGTTTTTCAATGGAAAGCCTGGATTAAGCTACTTGAACATTGAGCATCAAGATCTATAAGGATAGATCAAAACGCTTAATGGTACTTTTCAAATGAGCACATACCTTGACATGATCTTGAAGGTGTTCAAGATGGATCAGTCAAAGAAGGAGTTCTTGCCTGAGTTGTAAGGTATGAAGTTAAGACTTAAAGCTCGACCACGGCAGAATAGAGAGAAAGGACGAAGGTCGTCCCCTATGCTTAAGACATAGGCTCTACAGTATGCCATGCTGAGTACCGCACCTGAAGTGTGCCTTGCCATGAGTCAGTCAAGGGGTACAAGAGTGATCCAAGAATGGATCACAGGACAGCGGTCAAAGTTATCCTTAGTAACTAGTGGACTAAGGAATTTTCTCGATTATGGAGGTGGTAAAAGAGTTCGTCGTAAAGGGTTACGTCGATGCAAGCTTGACACCTATCCGGATAGCTCTAAGTAGAGATACCGGATACGTATAATGGAGCAACAATTTAGAATAGCTCCAAGTAGAACAGTTATTTGGAATAGCTCCAAATAGAACGTGGGAGCTACATCTAGGAGATGACATAGAGATTTGTAAAGCACACATGGATCTGAAAGGTTCAGACCCGTTGACTAAAACCTCTCTCACAAGCAGAACATGACCAAACCCCAGATCTCATTGAGTCTTGATCACATGATGATGTGAACTAGTTTAGTGACACTAGTAAACTCTTTGGATGTTGGTCACATGGTGATGTGACCTGTCAGTGTTAATCACATGGTGATGTGAACTAGATTATTGACTCTAGTGCAAGTGGGAGACTGTTGGAAATATGCCCTAGAGGCAATAATAAAAGTGTTATTATTATATTTCTTTGTTCATGATAATAGTCTTTTATTCATGCTATAACTGTATTATCCGGAAATCGTAATACACGTGTGAATACATAGACCACAATATGTCCCTAGTGAGCCTCTAGTTGACTAGCTCGTTGTGATCAACAGATAGTCATGGTTTCCTGGCTATGGGCATTGGATGTCGTTGATAACGGGATCACATCATTAGGAGAATGATGTGATGGACAAGACCCAATCCTAAGC
>NC_041383.1:242208171-242217260 GCF_002162155.2 Triticum dicoccoides | reverse complement strand
ATGTGGGAGCCAACATGGGTATCCAGATCCCGCTGTTGGTTATTGACCGGAGAACGTCTCGGTCATGTCTGCATGTCTCCCGAACCCGTAGGGTCTACACACTTAAGGTTCGATGACGCTAGGGTTATAAAGGAAGCTTGTATGTGGTTACCGAATGTTGTTCGGAGTCCCGGATGAGATCCCGGACGTCACGAGGAGTTCCGGAATGGTCCGGAGGTAAAGATTTATATATAGGAAGTCCTGTTTCGGCCATCGGGACAAGTTTCGGGGTCATCGGTATTGTACCGGGACCACCGGAAGGGTCCCGGGGGCCCACCGGGTGGGGCCACCTGCCCCGGGGGGCCACATGGGCTGTAGGGGGTGCACCTTGGCCTACATGGGCCAAGGGCACCAGCCCCTAGAGGCCCATGCGCCAAGATATAGGAAAAAGGGGAGAGTCCTCAAGGGGGAAGGCACCTCCGAGGTGCCTTGGGGAGGATGGACCCCTCCCCCCCTCTTAGCCGCACCCCTTTCTTGGAGGAAGGGGCAAGGCTGCGCCTCCCCCCTTTCCCCTGCCCCTATATATAGTGGAGGGGAGGGAGGGCATCCATACCTGAGCCCTTGGCGCCTCCCTCCCTCCCGTGACACCTCCTCCTCTCCCGTAGGTGCTTGGCGAAGCCCTGCAGGATTGCCACGCTCCTCCATCACCACCACGCCGTTGTGCTGCTGCTGGATGGAGTCTTCCTCAACTTCTCCCTCTCTCCTTGCTGGATCAAGGCGTGGGAGACATCGTCGAGCTGTACGTGTGTTGAACGCGGAGGTGCCGTCCGTTCGGCACTAGGATCATCGGTGATCTGAATCACGACGAGTACGACTCCATCAACCCCGTTCACTTGAACGCTTCCGCTTAGTGATCCACAAGGGTATGTAGATGCACTCTCCTTCTACTCGTAGCTGGTTTCTCCATAGATAGATCTTGGTGACGCGTAGGAAAATTTTGAATTTCTGCTACGTTCCCCAACACTAGCTACTAGCTATGGACCCGAAGGTCTGAAGTAAAATACTCACACTTCATCGGAGGAGCTATGGTGATGATGTAGAAGCCCTCCGTGGTGGATGCCCCCTCCGGCGGAGCTCTGGAACAGGCCCCAAGATGGGATCTCGTGGATACAGAAGGTTGCGGCGGTGTAATTAGGTTTTTGGCTCCTGTTTTGATCGTTCAGGGATACGTAGGTATATATAGGAGGAAGGAGTACGTCGGTGGAGCTCCGAGGGGCCCACGAGGTAGGGGGGCGCGCCCAGGAGGGGGCGCCCTCCACCCTAGTGACCTCCTCGGGCACTGCTTGTAGTAGGGTCCAAGTCTCCTGGGTCACGTTCGGTTGGAAAATCACGATCTCGAAGGTTTCATTCCGTTTGGACTCTGTTTGATATTTTGTTTCTTCGAAATACTGAAAAAGGCAAAAAACAACAATTCTGGGTTGGGCCTCCGGCTAATAGGTTAGTCCCAAAAGTAATATAAAAGTGTAAAATAAAGCCCAATATAGTCCAAAATAGTAGATAAAGTAGCATGGAGCAATCAAAAATTATAGATACGTTGGAGACGTATCAAGTTACTGCTGGACAGGTGGGACCCCGTGATTTGACTTGCCATTATCATTTTAACTGCGGCGCTACGACCGGCGTGAGTCTCCTGATTCCTGACCACCTCCATACAGGTGCCTCTCCCAATGCTCCACCATGTAGTAGAGGCTGGCTCTTGCATGAGGCTGGTCATAGTGGGAGTAACATAGGTAGTAACATACATGCCACATAAGCAAAGAAGATGATGTGTCACGCAATTAATGAAGAGAGAGGCAAATAGAGTAACATAATATGTTACCATCACATAGCGCTTTCCAATGCAAAATGAGTCTACAAAGCAATAAATGAAGATTTATATGTTATCACACTTATGTTACTCCCCACTATGAAGGTAGTAACATAGACTAGTAAGGCGCACTTTTTCCTTGCCTCTCTTTCCTCCACATATGCAAAAATGTCATGTAAAGTGCACTATTGTACTTACTTGCTCCTACAGGTGCTTAAGCTTGCCACATAGGCATAAAGTCTGATGTGGCAAGTTAATCAAGAAGAGAGAGACTAGTTTGGTGACCTAAGGAAGAAACGGTGCTAAGCGCGTGTACCTAGGTGAAAAGACAATTTTGAGTCTATAGCTAATTAAATGAAGCAAACTTAGCAACACCATTTCATACGGTCGTGGTAGGCACGACCATGATACGGGCTGCTGGCAGCCCTTGGATCTGAGATCAAACGGTCGCATGCTAAGTTACTGAAAGTTTGCAGAATAACCCTCCAGGATAGGATATTGACCCATAGGTCTAGAATCACGCCATGCAACCATTCGATCTCAGATCCGAGGGCTCTCGGAAGCCCGTATCATGGGAGAATGGAAAGCCACTACCCTGCTGTTCGCACGCTGGCAGTTCGCTCCTACTCATCCCCGCACGTCCTTCAATACTACGGCGGTTTGCTCCTAGTCGTCCCGTCCATTCACATTACGGCAGTTCCACTAATCCTGACCCTCCTCCCAAATCCATGGCATCCCAAATCTCCCTGATCGGCAATGATTACAAGGTTAGAACCATCACCGGCGATGAGTTCGACGTCATCTACACCCGTTCTTCCGCAGCGGTGAAAGGATGCCTTCCTTGTTTCAGACGCATGTTCAAAGACTCAGATGATGAGTGGGTCGCTGGGCTAGATGTTGAGTACACCACAGTCTTGGGACGAGAGAAGGATCTAAAGGACAAAGAGAGGAAGAAGCCCATCGTGATCCAGGTTTGCGTGCATGACTTATGCTTGGTCTACCACATATGCCATGCCGACGTTGAGTGCCAGGATTTTAAGGACTTCCTCGAGAGCAACCAAGTCAAATTCGTTACTGTAGACTTTGGTAATGACAAAGAAGTCCTGCGTCGGATAGGCCTCGTTGAAGGCAACACCTTAGACCTCTAGAAGAATCGGCTGGTGTCCTCTCGTCAGCCTTCAATGTTGACCCTGGCAGGAGCCATGGTTCATCCTTCGTACGGTAAACTGGAGAAACCTCCATACACGTTTCATCGTCATGCATGGCAGCGGAATTTTCTAGATATAGACCACATCCACTAAGCTGCAATGGATGGCTACCTTTGCTTCAATATCTACAAGGGTTGGATGAAGAGAAACAGCCAAGTGTGCGGTTCAAGCAAAGAAGTATCGGCCAAGAGGAAGAGGGACAAGGACGAAGTCGAGGACGTGGACGAGGACTCCGAGTAAGGTGGCAGTGTCGTTGCTCATGGTGGTTCTAATGCAGTGTCTACCGGAATAGTTGCAAAGTTTAATTTCAGGTGTGCTTAATTTAATTTGAGGGGTGTGTTGTGCTGAGCCCCCAGCAGAACTATGTTATGTTTCTTCCCGTTACTTTAACTCTTCAGTATGTACATACCAGTATTTATTACGTTTCATCTTTTAGTTGGTATAGTACTACCACTCGTTTCTTCACATTATATACGTAAAATATATATGGCCAACATCATATAGCCAACAATTTAGTTGTCAAAGAATTTCAGGGTGCTTAGTTTTGTTAAAGAATTCCAGGATGCTTAGTTTTATTTGAGGGGTGGGTTGTGCTGGACACCATTATTGTGACTAGCCTTTTAAATAGTACTATATGCATAATTTGGCGACGAGCGTTCTCTATATGTACCACCTTTTTTTTAATTTCAAGTTTTGCGCCATTGCGCAATCCATCGATACTACTGCTGTACAAAAGTCTAGAGGGTGTGGCAGTCTAGCTTGGTCGGTTTCACGAGAGGCGAGGGCCTTTGTGATTTGACGGCTCATTACTGCTGGAAGGCGGGGCCTTGTGATTTGACTACTCATATAAATGCGCCGGCGACCTGATCGAGGAGGAGCAAAGAACCGTGCAGTATACTCAAGTTTTCCACTGGAGTAGTACTGCGACGGAGGAGCACGAAACACGGCAGCCCAGTGCCATATGGCGATAAAAAATGATCTAATTTGCTAGTCATCTCATTGTTAGCATCGTTCTATTCATTCCCTCAAAAAAACATTGTTCTATTCATGCCTCGCAGAGAACGTGACACGTGCGGCGAAACACCCGAAGCAAAAGATGAAACACAGGAGCAAAAGAAGAAGGAAGATTATCACCCAAATGATCTAATTCGCCGCGGAGTCGTAAATGCTTCTTCATCGCCTCCACGACCTCCATCTCCTTGCGCGTCTCCTCCGCCATCTTCTTCATTCTGTCCATGACGCGGGATTTCTCAACGCAAGCCTTCATCATCTGTTCCACGGCCACATTACATACCTTGACAGCAGCCAGGTGCTCGATGCGGAGCTTCGCCAACTCCTCCTTCTGTTCCATGACGAGGGCCTACAACATCTTCATTGAGGAACTACTATTCTCATCCAGCTTCTTCCAGTCGGCGTTATTCTCCTTCAACTGGTTGATCTCGTGGTAGAGCTTCGCCTTGTCCTCCTAAAGTCGCAGGGTTTCACCGGTCGCCTTCTTCTCCGAGGCAATGCTCTTCTTTAGCAGCATCACCAAGCTGGCGGTCAACTCCCCCTGCTGATTGAGCTCAGCGGGCATGTCGTCGAGGCTCTCCTTCAGCAACTCCATCAAGCCTTGGATGAACCCCTTCTGCTTATTGAGGTGCTTATTTAGCTGATCGTGCATGCCGTCGAGGGATAACGACTCCAGCTCCGCCGGCTTGGCATGTTCGCCTCCGCGGCTAGGGCGCTCCTGGGAGCCATCGCCTGCCCGTGAGAGATCTTTCGAGGTCTCTGCGTGGTGGTGAGCCCTCTTTTTTTCCCGCAGCCTTGGTTGCCGCTCCCTTGTTACGAGTAGTTCTCGACCTAGAGCTCTTCTCACCGGCCATGGCAATGATGGACAAAGAAGAAGCACTTATGAGGAGGAAAGGTAGAGTAATTTTCGGTTAGGTAGTTCCCTTTGTTATAACCTCGCACTAGTACTAATACCTGCATAGTGGGAACACGTTCATGTTTGGTACGTACTAGTAGGTGTGAGCAGGCTTTCGAATGTGATGGGAACAAGGTAAAGATTAATTGATGGTTTTGGTTTCGAGGCCCGAAATGGCTCCCGATGAGTTTAGCGGAACATAAATTTCAAGTACTACATTGCTCAAATGCGTAAATATTATGTTACTATCAAAAATTGGCACAAAATACGAAGGAGACCAATGGAAGTACTACTAGCAACCCACGACTTAACTACTCGCATGCACGCAGTGGAGTAATAATGTCTTTCTTCCGCCCTCACGTCCACTCAATTTGCATGCGCTGTATTAATTGACCATCAATGAAGTGAACGACTTTACGCGCGTCAAATTATCACACGGGGTGGATCTTGGTACAAAAATGTGTCCGCCCGTGTACCCGTGTGTGCGTGCGAGGGAATGAGTGCGTGTGTGGCGTGCGTGCACATCTTCGCTTCATGCATGTACCGCCAGTATGGCTCAGGGAGGATGAGTACATTCTTCTGGAACCAGCAGCACGTCACTGTGATCAATCCACCCAAGGAGGTCGCAACAACGCCTCCACATGTGCCACGTGGCTTCATGAACTGTAAGAGAGACACTGTGTAGCGTGCCATTGGTATTCTAATTTACGTGTTTTGTACATACTCGAAGTACTAGTAAGGTACACGTGCATTGCACGCATCAGATTTTGCAACTAAATTATGAATAAATACCACGCTATAGCATGTAAGCTCTGAGTCATATATGCCTGATGTAGCCCTTCGTTTAATTCTTATAGTTCATCTCATTCAAAATCAGTTAGTTTTTATAAAAAAGCTAAGAACGCGGGAATAGGAAAAACATGGGATTATAGTGGAATGTCATCTTGAATCCTACAGGATTGTACGAGTGTTTGATTGTGCATAGAAAAAACGCAAAATTCTTTCAAAGAGGTTTGAGTGGATGGGATGTTTCCTATGAAATCTAGTGCAAATGAATCATATGGAAAAATTCCTATGGTTTACAATCCTACGAATCAAACAACCAAGATAGGAAAAATTCCTAATGATTAGAATCCTCCAAAATTCCTTTGAGAATCCTTTGAATCAAAGAAGCCCTTAATCTATTTTATGTTTCATGGAATTGTGCGTTGTAAAGCATAAAGTAAAAACAAATAATGGCAATTCAACTACAAAAAAGTTTGGGCAGTTATGATACGGAAGATTCTAGAACAAAAGAGAACCACTGTTGTTTTGAGGTTTGTGCATTATGCTTAAGTTCAACCATGGAGTCTGCTAGATTGTACATGTGGCAAAATCTGGTGGGGGGCTAGAAGATGGTGCGAGGGGCCGAGTGGAGGGAGACTATGAAGGAATGCACAAGTGCGAGATCAATATTTAGAGAGAGGGAGCGAACATGTGTGCTGTTGCACGCAGTGGCAGAGCCATGAAAAATAAATGAGCTAGGGGGCCAGCTAATCCTTTACGAGGAGGGTCAATTCATGAACTTAAACCATTTTTAGCAGCAATTGTCTAATGATCACATTCATATTAGCCTCGATATATAGTGATGTTGGGGGGGGGGGCATGGCCCTTACTGCCCCCTGTCTTCGCCATTGTGCACGCGTCTGAGAGATGAAGCGGAAGGTATGGATGATGAGAGGGGGACGTTGGGTATATAATTAATGTCGGTGTATTAGCTATATATGTTAATCCTATATAGAGAGGTATAGATTGATCGATGTGGACGTAGGAAAGAGGGTGAGACCTCACTGGATATATCGATTGATCGGTTTGCGTGGAAAACTATGAAAGACCTAGCTATATACTCACGTACATAGAGGAACATCGATCGTTGCGCATGCACGCGTGAGAGATAAAGAATGCCCGATATGATGGAGAGGGGGATGTGTGTGGGTGTGTGCCTTCATGGGAGACCGGCCTGAAGAAAAAGATTGCATGCGTGCGATGGATAATGGCGACTGGTAGTGTGTGTGCATGCATGCACGAGAGAAAGTTAGTGGTACAATTATAAAGAGAAGACTACTGTGTGGGTGTAAAAGAATAGGTGAGGTCATAATCAATGTAAAGTTGAATTCAAATATTTGAATAAGAGATCCTGATGTTTGAAACCCATGCATGCATGAATATAACGGAGATCTGCGCGGTGTGGTTTGGAAACGAGCATGTTGTATACATATTGAACAAGGTCAGACTGATTTGAATTTGAGATACCGATGGCAGACATCATTTGGCCACGTCGCATCCGTGCATGGACACACTATTCTAATTGGAGATGATGGGTGGCTTTCGCATCATATATATACATCTATACCCCTATATATATATATATTATATTTTATATTTTTTATATTGTGTGCGGGTAACTTTAACTTTGAAAGATGGTCGTTGGATGAGGCTAATCCGATGGTCCAAAGATGGCAAATTTGAGCACTACTGGTCGTTGGATATCATCTAGATTCCACCAGATTTCGCCACATGTATAATCTAGAAGACTCCATGGTTGAACTTAAGCATAATGCACAAACATCAAAACACAAGCACTTCTTATTTGTTCTAGAATCTTTCGTATCAGAATTTCCCAAATGTTTTCTACATGATTTGCCATTATTTGTTTTTACTTTATGTCTTACAACACACAATTCCATGAATCTTAAAATAGATTAGCTTTCTTATAAAAACTACTCCCTCCGTCCCATAATATAAGACGCTTTTTGACACTATACTAGTGTCAAAAAGCGTCTTATATTATGGACGGAGGGAGTAGATGATTTTGAATGAAATGAACTATAAGAATTAAACGAACATCTACATCATGCATATATGACTCAAAGCTTGCATGCTATAATGTGGTATTTATTCATAATTTGGTTGCCAAATCTCATGCGTGCAATGCACGTGTACCTTACTCTAGTCTAAATGGTGTTTGTGTGTGAGTTGTGCGTGTTGAGGTGCAAATTGTCTTTTTTGGGTACATGTTAAGCTTGTTCTCCCGAAATTTCAAGCCGCGCCTTGTTATGCTAAAAATTCAAGCTAGCGTCTCTGTCTATCGTGCTGCGAAACTCCCGCCTCTTCAACCCGCGCCTTGTTAGCCCGAAATATTTAAGATGTATCTTTGTCTCATTGTGCTCCGACAACTCCCTCCATCTCAACCCGCGCCTTGCTATTACGAAATTACAACGCGCGTGAAAACTCCCACCTCCTGTGAAATCCCGACACGCAAAATGCCCGTGGTACCCCTGAACCAAAAGAACCGCCTCAAATCGGTGGGGGGGGGGGGTACTTTCGTAACTTACCCCACATTTCGGACAAGCGCGTCTCTAAGCCATGGTTCCCCACTGCCATCCCATCCGCCCACCCATTCGTACACCGAGGCCGCAAAAATCCGCGACAAAACCCCACACCCTGCTCCGTCCGCCACCCAGCCAGAGCCTCTTCCCCGACGATGTTGTCCACAACAACACCTCGACGTCCCTCATCCACCGTACCGGATGAGGATCCATCGTCGATCTCATTGTCCCGCCGGTTCAGCCACCCCGTTCTCCACCTCCAAGGAGCTGCCCTGATGTTCCCCTCATCTTTTGCGCCACCTCCATTCCCACACCGCCGTCTTCACCTGCACTACCGGAAGAGCATCATCATCACCGTTTCCTCGGATGAAGCTACGGCCTAATCGGCGCCACCAAAGAGGTTGTACACTAATCACCGCATTTTCTTCTTGATTCGATCTCACGGTGCTGCCGGCGCTCGGTCCCGAGCCGACACGGCGCGGCTCCATCCACCGCGGCGTTGCCGGCCACTTCCTCCACGGCATCGCTCCCTCGGTGGCGACGTCCACATCAGTAGGAGCTGCTGCTGCTTTAGCTCTCGCTCGCGCTGCTAATCTGCTCTTGCTCTCGGTCCCCTGCCTGGTCTGCTCTTGCTATTGCTCTTGCTCGTGTTGCTGCTCTCGCTCTTGCTCTTGCTTGCGATGCTGCTCCGATTTAGCTACACTTCAGTCGACTGAATCGACTTTTGGGTCAGTCGATTTTCAGGGGGGGAGGGCTCGCCG
>NC_041383.1:242153348-242207753 GCF_002162155.2 Triticum dicoccoides | reverse complement strand
GGCGGCGGACCGGCGGTGGGGAGTGTTTTCGGGGCGGGCGGGGCGGCGCACCGCCGGCCGCGGGCGGCGGGGGGCTACTGTTTGGCCGGTGGTGGCTGGCGGCTCAGGGGGGTGGAGGTTGAAGATGAACGACAGGCCCTTGATTTCGTATCCAACGGCTGCAAAATCGACTGACCAGAGATGAAAAAGTTAGTCGACCGACATGTAGCCTCACCTTGCTAGTGCGTTCAGTTTCGACAGCAAAATTCAGTTTCGACAGTTAAGTTCAGTTTTGACAGTTAAGTTCAGAGATGAGCGACTGATGTATTTTACATCTAGCACTTTGTGGTTATGTATTTTACGTCATGTATTAGAGATGCTATTAGAATTCCACTCAGGTTAACGCTGTTCGTTGTCTCTCTTGTCCTGCTTCAGCCTCGGCGTCGTACAACTCACCGGAGCTGCTCCAACGACGAAACCCTCCATCACAACGGAGCAGTACCTCGGGCTCCATCTCGAGACGCCTAAGATCTTCTTCCCCTCCTCCGACAGCAAAGTCAGCCGGAGCATCCTCACCAGCCAACCCAATCACGCTGAGATCGACATGGCTTCGCCAAAGAGGTTGTACACTTGTTGCATCTCTTTTTTACTCTACATGTTATATATATTGTCCACTGAGCACTCGTAGTAATGGGAAATATGATTATTTTATCCTACTATATGACAAGCAGTGAGGTACCAGGCAACTTAGCTATCCATGATGGACTCTCTTGAACGCCATCATTATTTATCTCTGCGCGTTTGAGCCGTGCATTTGTCGATGGGCCTGGGAGTTGAGCTAGTATGGCAGTGGCCTGGGTCCAAAGTAATAGAAGTAGCACAAAAACATTTTTTTAGTGTAGGATTTTCCTTGCTCAATCCTGCCTACTAGAATCGCCAGCGCTTGAAAGGAAAAGTGAATGAAAAACATCGGAATTGGAAAGTTTCCTATGGTACTACTTTTCATGAATTTGGTGCAAAGGAATGGAGCAAAGGAAAACTGTAGGATTTGTTCCTTTAGTGTCTCCTTGAAAGAAAAACCGTAGGAATTCTAATTTCCACTTATCCTCCTTTTCATATTCCTATTCATCAAGCACAAGACTAAGAGATAGTAGCATAATAGCATTATAACCGTACATTTTCTTGTGGTTTGACTTAATCTCACCATGCTTTTTTGCATCCTGTGATCTTCCAATTGTTGTGAATCAAACACCCAGATTGGCAGAAATCCTGTGTTTTTAAATTCTCTGTTTTGCACGTGCATTCCTATCCTATTCCTGTCTATTTCCTATCCCTGCATTGTTAGAATCCTCAAATTCAAACAAGCCCTTACTCAATTACTTCTGTTACAGATTTGTGTCAAAGAAAACCTTGTGTGGTTTGTCCTGCTCCTGCGGCGCTGTGTTCCACCCCAGCTCAGCTGCTCCAACAACGGAAGGGTTCACCACAGCAGGGATCCGCTCTCCAGACTGTCTTTCGCCACCTCAGATCTTCTTCCCCGCCGCCGACAGCCACGACAACTGCATTACCATCATCAACTGAGCAGATGCCCTTGAGGACTACACGGGTCCGCAAGAGAGGTCGCACTCTTCCGTGTCTGCTTACGTTATGTGTCGCTTAATATGATGACATGCTAGATTATCATCGTGTTCACCTATTAGACTCCGAGTCAGGTCCAAACTAATGTTGAAACTTGAGTTTTTAAATGGTTGTGGGGTACATATTGGGGCATCAATCAGTACTATCTGTCTACTATCTGGTTAATCTCCGGTGTGTACTATGAGTTTCATGTTGGGTGCAAACAAACATCAAAGGAGCCATTATCTGTATTTTTTAACTAAAGCTATTATCTGCCCGCTATCATTGGTATTGGGTCTATCCAGAGTTTGCTACCATTACTGTGGATTTGTGCATGCACTCCTTACATAATCTCACTATGTTTTATTCCTATGCATGCCAGTTATTGTATGCAATGGAACTGATCATGTAGAGCAAAAGAGACGAGCCTTGCGTGGCAATAAATTTCATGCAGACATCGTTCCATGGTGGGCGCAAAGGTAGCCCCCCTCCACCCATTTCAGATTGTAATCAAGAAAAAGATAACTGTTCCGAGGGGGATTCAGAAGGAGAAGACCACTCCTATTTACCCCATGAGGTCTTCGCTCTAACTTGGCATGCTAATGTTGGTAATATCATGCATATGGTGCCTTGCATTGCTTACTGTATACATTAAAGATGTCATCTGCTTAGTTTAGACATGCTTTGTGTCAATGCCATCTGTTTAGTTTCTTTATCGTATATGTGAATCATGCAATGCCATCTTGTCTAGCCAGGCATCATATATGTGAATTTTGCAATGCCACCCTGGTTAGCCAGTCATCTTATATGTGAATTATATCATGCCATCATTTTTAATTACGTGCTAAATTTGTCAACAATTTTAGTACATTCAATTACTCTTCCTGTGCATCAGCTATTCGGCACGGTCATGGAAAAATCTGGAGTGGAAACAAGGTCTTCAGAGCAGACAATGCTATCTGACGAAGCACATGTCTTGCTGGTTACCGATAGCTCCTTAGAGGAGGATTCAGAGATAGATGACCACTCATATTCCCCCCTGAGGTGCATGCCCTAACTTGGCAGGGTTATGTTGCTCATATCGTGCGTATGGTATCTTGCATTGCTATGTCATTTGCTTAGTTTAGACATGCTTTGTGTGAATGCCACCTGTTTAGTGTCTAATTACCATATATGTGAATTATGCAATGCCATCTTGTTGCAAGACATTATATATGTGAATTATGCAATGTTATCTTGTTGCAAGGCATTATGTATGTGAATTATGCAATGCCATGCTGTTTAGGCAAGCGTCATATATGTGAATTATATCATGTCGTCCTTTTTTTGTATTTCTCATTGCTTTTGTCGACAATGTTTGTATATTCTACTGCTCTTCCTGTGCATCAGCCATTTGAATTGGTGATGGAGAAATCTGGAGTGAAAACAAGGTCTTTAGAGCAGACAATGTACCTGCTGAAGCATATATCTTGCTGGTTACAGATAGCTCTTCGGAGGAGGATTCAGAGGTAGATGACCAGTCCTATTATCCCCCTGAGGTGTTTGCTCAAACTTGGCAGGGTTATATTACTCATATAATGCATATGTTGTATTTCAATGCTTAGTTTTTACATCATATACACAATATTGAATGCCATCTCCTTAGTTGTCACATCATATATGCGATTGCCCTCTGCTCACTTCCTTAGTATATAAATCATATATTTGAATTATGTCATGCCATGATGTTTACATAGACAGCATGTATCTGAATTATGGCATGCCGACCCATTTTCTAAAGACATAATATAGTTATATCATCTCATCCTGTTTACACAGTCATCATATTTTAAATTATGTCATTCTATCCGTGAATTATATCATGCCATCATGTTTCCATCGACGGCATGTTTGTGATTTATGGCATGCCAACCACTTTAATAGACACATCGTATAGTTATATCATGTCATCCTGTTTACATAGTCATCATATTTTGAAGTATGTCATTCTATCCTGTTTAGTTAGCCATCATACATGTGAAATTGTGTCATGCTATCCTGTTTAATTAGCCATCATATATGTGAAATTGTGTCCTGCTATTCTGTTTGCTTAGACAACATAAATGTGAATTATTTCATGCCCTGTTTTCTTCCCTACTATCCATTGCACCTGTCTATCTTACAATGTTTGTACATTCAATTACTTTTCTTGTTTATCAGCCATTTCAATTGGAGGGAGTGATGGCAGTATCTGTGGGAGTAAAAACATGGTCTTCAGAAAAAATCATGCTACCTGTCGATGCAGATAGAACCATGGTTGTACTTGCCCAAGAACCAGCCCCACCACACATAACCCACACTCATGCAGATTGTACCCCTACCCAGTTGGACAGAGAACTAGCTACACCCCTTCTAACCCCAACCCCAGTAGTTAGACACCCAGTTCCCGTTGACACAGCACCGTCTCCACCACAGAGCACCCAAACACGAGCAGTTAGTAAGGCAACTGCAGTGCCCAAATCACGAGGACCACCACTCTGAACTCGAAGTCAACGCTTAAAGTAGAAGAAGAATTGTTCTCAGGTCAGGTTCCGTAGCTATGGTTCATACTACTTTGCTCTTGCATCACTGTATTTACTGATACCAACTAATTTCAAATTTGAAGGATACAATTGAAACTCCAATGGCGCAACAGGTATGTTTTAAACCTGTTTCTTCAACGTGTTTGGCTGTTTGCTGTAGTAACTTGCTCTATGTTGATTTCAGTTTCAATTGAATAAATAGTTATGTTCTCATGCCATGCACATTACAAGTGTTGTTATTGCTGTGTAGTTTCCCACACTTATATTTTGTCTATGCTGCTTTGTCTTAAATAGATATGATTCAAAATGTATCTATCTTGATTTGGCAACATAAACTAGAATGATATAGACCATACAGTGACCATACTACATAGATATATGTTTGTTTCATGTTGTTATCCTGTCGACCTTACTACTGAACTGGTTTACCAAAATGAGTTTCATATACTACATTGTAAACCTGAGATGTGTTTGTTTGTTTCTCTTTTAGAACGCGGATAAAATATTGGAGAAGAGTACCCTGTTATGCAATGGTAAAGGAAGTAATGCAGATAAGGTTCAAGATAGTGAGACATCCCTGTTGGTCTCCAAGGAAGCTAATAAAAACTATATTGAAGACACCGAGACAACCCCAAAGTCCTGTCTTGATGTAGTGTTCGAGTTACTGGCTACCACTACTGGCACCAGCTCTTCGAACTCGTTGCCTGAATCAGTTCGGCTTCTTGAGTCTCAACTTCAAGTTGAAAGACATCGATCAGATGTTATGCGACAGGAAGCCGAAGGACTGAGGAAGTCCCTGCAGAATTCAGATGCATACTTTCTGGTGCAACAGCAAGCGCTGGAGGACTTAAGCTCCAAACAAGAGAAAGTTAATAAGCTTGCTAAGCATCTTGCCAACATTACGGGTACCCAGGATATTGTTTCTTGAGCTCTTCTAAAGTGGTTTCAGTTCTGGACTTGTTTTGCTGCGACATTTATATGCTGCTGTGTTCCCTATATTTGCACTGGTGGCGAACTTTGATGCCCAGTGGATGTAATATGTGTAATATCCGTGATAGCCTAGTGTAAGTTGCTTGCTTATTTATTTCCTTGTTGTCTTGTTTATTTGTTTGCTTGTAGTCAGTGCAGTTCTTTTTCTGCGGTTTGCTAGTGGCTGCAATAACCTATTTTTTAAAACTAGGCCACAATAAAAACTATGCCACAATAACCATGGGCCAATATTTACTGTAGTGACACTGGGCCTCCTACGGGCCGTAGAAATAGTGGGCCTTCTACGGGCCATATAAACAGTGGGCCTTCTACGGGCCATAGAAACAGTGGGTCTTCTACGGGCCGTAGAAACAATGGGCCTTCTACGGGCCGTAGAAACAATGGGCCTTCTATGGGCTGTATCATCAATGGGCCTTCTACGGGTCGTGGAATAGTCACGTCAGATGTCCTCGTGAAAGGACTTAGTTGTGGAGCCATCACAACTAGGAAGCTTGAAGGGGTTAAATCGGGACATGGGACACGAGAGGGTTTATACTAGTTCGGCCCCTTACGGTGAAGGTACGGCCTACGTCTAGTTGGGTTGGTATTGATGTTTCGATGACCAGGGAGCGAGATACGCTATGCCCGGCTCTCGATGAGTTGTTTCTTGCCCTAAGCCGCCAGCAGGCCGTCCCCTTATATACACGGGTTGACGCCCTATGGCTTACAGAGTCCCGGCCGGCTTATAAACAGAGTCCGGCTCGGTGACCAGTTAAATCTACCTTACATTACAAGTCATGCCATCATGGCGGTTTACTACCACGGGCCTTAAGCCGCCCGTGGGCCTTAAGCCCTTTATTGAACCGCCATCTTCATGCTTGGTCTTGGCTTCTCTCTGATGAATACTCTTTGCGCAACCCGGCCCCTCCTGGGCGGCTTACACAAATAGTTATATTCCCAACATTAGGCCCCGGATTGATTTGAACCTGTTCATGTCAATCTAAAAAAAAATATTTTTAAAGAGTTAAATCTTCAGTCTTCTGACTATACAGAGGGTTTTGGTTAACCCGCCATGACATCATCTTCTGGATCCGTCTTAACTCGGCGTGACGTCATTCTTCCTTTAACTCATTTTTATTCCATCGAACCCTTCAACGGATCTCTTCTTTACTGATTACTCCGAAAATTGAGGCGTCGGGGCCGCTGAATAATAATTCTTATCTCCTCGTTTCCCGCACCGTCTCAGTTATCTTCTCCCTATAAATAGCCACGACCTGGGTCCTTTCCTTTTTATCCTTTCAGTCATCTTCTTCCTCTCCTCTCTGCCGCTCAAGCTCTGCCGCCGTCACCATCGACCCCCTCGTTTTCATCGACTCAGGCTGCTGCATCGACCTGACTTTGACCAGAGATCGACGGCGAGCCTCCGGAGCTCATCCTCATCCGTGAGTTCCTTTCTTCCCCTTTCTTAGATCTATCTTGAAGCTCTGCCGAGTTCGTCGGTGTTCATCACTGCCCGATGCAGACCCTCATTTTTGCCTCCAAAGCCCTGTTTAGATCGAAAAACCTGTGCAGAACTGCCGCGGTAGTTGTTTGTGTTAATCTTGCATAGGGATAGATCTCATTTCCCTTGCTTAGGAACTCTCTTTGAGTGTATGCACTCTCTGCCCATTTTTTAGGTCTAGAAAATTTCTTTTTCAGAGCAATACTTTGATCCAGAATAATAACAGTCATCTGTGAAACTTGTTTCTATCACCCGGTAAACTTCTTCTTCTTCTCATGATCTTAAGAATTCTTGAACTGCTCTTGATACTACTTAGCGGCTTAAATATGATTGCACAATCGCCCTTATATCATTAGGCCCCATTCTTTAAGCCGCCACTTTAAATAATTTTAAATATTTCTCCCGGGTTAAACTTGAACCGGAACTTTCTTACTTTGTCGTAGGCCACTGCTGTTATGGCTCCTAATGCGGCCAAGGCCCCTGTGACTTGCAATTGGGTTCCATGCATAGTAACCAAAAGCAAACTTGCCGAGTTTGTAAAGTCTGGCCATTTGCCAAAGAAGGAAACCATGTCTTATCGTGCCCCTCACCCGTCTGAGGAGATACCTCAACCCAAGGATGGGGAGGTAGTAGTTTTCACAGATCATATGAACCGGGGACTTGCCCCTCCCGGCTCAAAATTCTTCAGGGAAGTTTTGGATTTCTTTGACCTGAAGCCTCAAGACATTGGACCCAATTCCGTGTCAAATCTGTGTAATTTCCAAGTCTTCTGCGAGGTATACCTAGGAGAGGAACCAAGCGTGCTGCTGTTCAGAGAACTTTTTTACTTGAACCGGCAGAATGAACGCGCCAATGGGCCTAGTCTTGAGCTTGGCGGCATCTCAATCCAGCGGCGGAGAGACTGCCTTTTTCCTTACGCTGAGCTGCCGAGTCACCCAAAAGACTGGAACCAGACGTGGTTATACTGTCAAGACACCTCTCCGGCTAATGAGAAGCCTCTGCCCGGCTTTCGTGCCCTGCGTCTTGAGTCCAACCATCACCTGGCGGACAAGTTAACTGCTGTTGAGCGCCTGCCTCTTAATCCCACCATCCGGAAGATCAGAGCCCTTTTAGGCAACGGGTTAAGTGGCATCGATTTGGTCCGGGTCTGGGTCACCTGGCGGATACTACCATTAAGCCGCTGCTCCGGCTTAATGTGTACCTCACAGGCAAAAAGGAAGACCCAATGCGTCATAGCCCTGAGGACTTACCAGATGATGTGGTAGATGCTACAGTCCAGTCGCTATTGAAGGAGGGCACTGTAACCAGCAATACCTTCGGTTTACTTCCCTTCTGCAAGAAGAACCTGGCTCCTGCGGTAAGTTACTAATCTTCACAAATACTCTTTAATATGTTACCTTATGGTACTTATGATTCTTTATCTTTTTCCACAGGCCGATGATAATTTCTGGAAGGTCAAATATGACCATGAGGCTGCCAAACATGCCAGGGCAGCCAAGAAGACTGAAAGAAAAGTCGCCAGGACGGGCACCTCTAAGAAGAAGAAACCTAGCGCCTCTGATATGCTTAAATTGGATGACTCTTCTTCGGATGAGGAAGAGGTAATCTTTTTTGATTTTCTTTAACTCCTTTGCCATTACTTTACTGACATTTGATTCTTTCAGGAGGATACTGGGAACAGTCAAGCAGCTGGCGAAGAGGTAACTATAATTTCCTCTGACTCAGAGCCTTTGCCAACACAAAAAATCCGAAGGGTGACCCGGAAAGTAAGGTTTTCACACCCTCTCACTTACCAAGATCCTCAATTTCTTTTGATGCAACAATAGCTTGAAAATCGGTGGCAGACTTGAGCCAACCAGGACGCAGAGCTTTCCTTTGGCTTACCCGACGTAACCAGGAAGCGTCGGACCGAGGTCATCTCCGATTTACGTTTTGTTTGATGGGTTTGATTCGCCAACCTCTCAATTCATCTGACTCCAACTATCAGGATACCTCCCCTTCTTCTGATGAGTCGATGCAATCGAACATGCCGGCTTTCAAAACGGCTCCCGGGTAATATAACCTTTCTTACTTTAAGTTTTTCCATACTTATACTTTGATGCTTATCCTTCCACTTTGATTGACAGCTTGGAAGTAAAACCCAGCAAGAGGGCAAAGAAGAATAAGCCGTCCCAAGACCCGGTGGTTACTGAACCGGTGCTTGACTCATCCGTTCCTGACAGCTCCACTCATCAACCACCACCTGAACCGGCTTCTGATATTCCGGTGCCAACTTCTGACCCGCCTGCAGAAGACGTTATTCACAACTCGGATGACCCGGAAACTCCTAACCCGGCCAAGACGACTGACCCGGAGGTTGAAATTGTGAAGAGCCAATATGTTGAACCGGGCCGGCCTACTGCTCTTGCCCAATGCACTGCTAAGGAGGAGTTTGCCCAGCGTCGGAAAACCAAACAAGACAGCACTGATTATTCTCACCTAAGTATTGGTGATATAGTCTCGGGTTATCTGAACCAAGTGCACAGTAGTCGTGACCTGGAAATTGATATGGTGAAGCAAATACAGCATAAATCTGAGGTATAATTTAAGCTTTTACTCTGAACCTTACTTCCTGTACCAGCCCCCAAGTCTATTGCTTATGAATAAATATGCTGTAGACTTAATAATCTGGTTACTCTTAGTTTTGTTCGGTTTAAATTGAATATATTTAACCCGGTGATAGCATGAGACTTTGAATTTGGGTTACACATTAGCCCCCAAGTGTCAAGTGCCTTTACTTGTAAAGTGCTTGAGACTTAATATAGATGACTCAGCAAAATAGTTTAAAAAATTCTTTAAGCATACATTAGCCCCCAAGTGCCAAGTATCTTTACTTGTAAAGTGTTTGGGACTTGAATGCAATCTTACCATGATTCTTACCATAACCTGATGTCGATGCAGGCCACCATAAGTCAATTTGAGGCGGAGATTGCTGATCTGAAGAGCCAGTTGAAGACCCAAGAGCTCGAAGCTCAGAAAGCCAACTCCAAGTTTGAATTCAGTGTCTCTGAACAAGATAAGCTGAAGAAAAAATTTGAATCGGAGAAGAAAAGTTGGGTTGATGAGAGGGCTTCACTGGTGACTCGGGCTGAAACAGCAGAGGCATCTCTTGCCAAGGCAACAAATGAGCTGTCTGACTTAAAACGGCAGATATCCCAAATGGTCTCAGCCATCTTCGGTAAGTCGCTCGTTAATATTGTAATCTTTCAAGAGTTATCGTAATAGTTACCTCCGGCTTACTGATACTTGTGAACATACAGGCTCCAGGAGTACCAATCTGAAGGAAAATATGCTGATCAAGCTTAAGGCGGTATATACCTTAGTAGAGCAGTTGTACTCCGGGTCACAGCATGCGTTGGCCATTGTGGCCTTATCAAATACCACTCCTCGGCTCCTACAAGATGTGTTGAGGCATCTTTCGGTGCTACCTTAACGAATTCATGACTTAAGGCGGGCATCTACAAGAGCCGGAGCCGTGGCTGCATTAAGTCGGGCAAGAGCATGGGTGCCGGAACTTGACCTTGCCGATCTCTCTCTTGGATATCCAAGCCTTAAGGAGGACGACACTGCTTTTGGCGAACAAGACTTCACTACCTGTGTTAAAGTCGTACGTCCCCTGGCGACTCTCATTGGGAATGATACTGATCTCACTAAGTATTCGCCGGGTTACGATAGCGAGAACTAGAGAATCCCAAATGCCCCATATGACCAAGTCAGCCTGATCCCTCCAACGCATAAGCATACCTTTGCCCCTGACGTGGACCCGGCCAGTTTAATAGATGATGAAGCTGAACTTGAAGCTTTGAGCGGCATTGACTGGGCCTCGTCCACCTTCTAGGACAAAACAACCGAAGGAGAGGCGGGGAAGGATAACCCGGAGTCATCAAGCCAGCCGGAGGAATGAGTCGCCAGCCGTTTATTACTTTTGCAAAAAACTATGCTTCACTTGTTTAGACTCGGGGAGTCTTGTAATAGGATAGAGAAAACTCCTTAATGCCTGTCATGCTTTATGGTACTTATTGCTTTTGTTAAGCCGCCATCACTAAATTCCTCTGGCTTATGTTAATCATGTGTTTCCTTGATATTTTAACTTTCTCTGCTTGATCCTGCACATAAAAACAGGCAAGGTTTCCTGGGCGGTTCACTGCACCAGAGGGTTATAGAATATTGATAACCCGGACATGATCAAAAACCACATGTATAAGCCGGTTTATGAATAGTTAAAATATAACAGCATACCTGCGACCCTTTTAATAACCTCTCCAGCTCATATAAGTTTTTACCTGGCACTTTTTAGAACCTGAGGTAATCAATATAAAACCGGAAGGATCAAAAACCATCTCCTCAAGGAGGTTTCAATGATAGTTAAAGTAATCATACTTATAAGCAATGTTCATAGGCTCCTGATTCGAATACGATCAGAGAACCGTTCCAAAGGGGTTAAGCTAAGATTCGGATACGATCATATAGCCCCCAGTGGTTTTGGTGATGCCGATCAAGTGGGTATCGACAGCTATGTTCTCTTTGGTTCGAATACGACCTATGTTTGAACAGGAAGCCCCCAAGTGAACATAAGAGTTGTTTAATGACGCTGATTCGAATACGATCCATGTCAGACCCAAAGGGGTTAAGCTGTGATTCAGATATGATCAAGAAGCCCCCAAGTGGGTTTGGCAGTATGCCGATCAAGTGGGTATCGACAGCTATGTTCTCTTTGGTTCGAATACGACATATGTTTGAACAGGAAGCCCCCAAGTGACCATGGCTAGATTCAGATATGATCATAAGCCGGACCAAAGGGAAAGCCAGATTCAGATATGATCCTCCCCTGTTGGCAGTCTCCATCACCTGATAAAGAAGACATGAAACATTATTTATGGGAAAAAAGGACAGAGATCCTGCTTTATTGCTTTATATAATATGTACATCATAAAAGGTATCTTAAAAACTGGTAACTCTAGTATAGTAAGGCCGGAGATGAGCTATGTTCCATGGCCGGCGAGTCTCCTCCTCCGATTTAAGTGAGTCCTTGTGCTCTCAAATATCGATGAGATAATATGACCCGTTGTGCAGATTCTTGCTGACCACAAAGGGCCCTTCCCAAGGCGGGGATAGCTTGTGCATGTCAGACTGATCCTGGATGAGCCGGAGCACCAAGTCACCTTCCTGAAAGGTTCTGCTCTTAACCCGACGGCTGTGATAGCGGTGCAGGTCTTGCTGGTAAATCGCCGAGCGGGCGATTGCCAAGTCTCGCTCCTCGTCCAACAAGTCAAGTGCATCCCGACGAGCCTTTTCGTTATCCGCCTCAACGTAAGCCGCCACACGGGGTGAATCATGCCGGATGTCACTTGGCAGGACCGCCTCTGCTCCATAAACCATGAAGAAAGGTGTGTATCCCGTAGATCTATTAGGCGTAGTGTTGATGCTCCATAACACGGAGGGTAACTTCTCCACCCAACAACCCGGAGTCCGCTGTAAAGGGACCAAGAGCCGGGGTTTGATACCTTTCAGGATCTCTTGATTAGCTCTCTCTGCTTGACCATTGGATTGAGGATGAGCAACGGTCGAAACATCAAGCCGGATATGTTCTCTTTGACGGAACCTTCCATGGCACCCTTAGAGAGATTAGTGCCATTGTCAGTTATGATGCTATGTGGAAAACCAAAACGAAAGATCACCTTTTTCATGAACTGAACTGCCGTGGCTGCATCACACTTACTGACCGGCTCTGCCTCAACCCACTTGGTAAACTTGTCCACTGCCACCAGTAGATGTGTCTTTTGTCTTTAGACCTTTTGAAAGGTCCGACCATGTCAAGCCCCCATACTGCAAACGGCCAAGTGATTGGGATCATCCTCAATTCTTGAGCCGGCACATGAGCTCGTCGTGAGAACTTTTGACACCCATCACATTTACTGACCAGATCCTCCGCATCAGCATGAGCCGTCAACCAATAGAAACCATGATGAAAAGCCTTGGCTACGTGGGATTTTGACCCGGCATGATGGCCACAATCTCCTTCATGGATCTCACGGAGTATTTCTTGGCCTTCTGTAGGTGACACACAACGTTGAAACGCCCCCGTGACGCTGAGGTGATGTAACTCGCCGTTAACAATCGTCATGGATTTGGAGCGCCTGACGATTTGTCTCGCCAATGTCTCATCCTCCGGCAATTCACCCCGGGTCATATAAGCCAATTAAGGCACCGTCCAATCCGGGATAACATGAAGAGCCGACACCAGCAGTGCCTCCGGGTCTGGCACTGCTAATTCTTCCTCGGTAGGCACCTTGATAGAAGGGTTATGTAACACATCGAGAAAGGTATTGGGCAGCACCGGCTTACGTTGGGAGCCCAACCGGCTTAAAGCATCAGCCGCCTCATTCTTCCTTCGATCGATGTGCTCCACTTGATAACCCGTGAAGTGACCAGCCACATCATCTACCTCACGACGATAAGCCGCCATGAGGGGGTCCTTGGAATCCCACTTGCCTGACACTTGTTGAGCCACCAGATCTAAGTCGCCCAAGCATCGTACCCGGCTTAAGTTCATCTCCTTAGCCATCCGGAGACCATGGAGTAATGCCTCATATTCAGCTGCATTGTTAGTACATGGAAACATAAGCCGGAGTACATAACAAAATTTTTCACCTCGAGGGGAAGTTAACACCACTCCAGCCCCCGAGCCTTCTAGCTGCCTGGACCCGTCAAAGTGAATAGTCTAGTATGTGTTATCCGGCTTCTCCTCAAGGGCCTGCAACTCTGTCCAATCATTGATGAAGTCCACCAAGGCCTGAGACATAATAGCCGTCCGAGGCATGTATTTCAAGCCATGAGGCCCAAGCTCAATAGCCCACTTGGCGACTCGTCCTGTGGCCTCCCTGTTCTGAATGATGTCTCCCAAAGGGGCAGAACTCACCACAGTTATAGGGTGGCTTTGAAAGTACTGCTTCAACTTCCGGTTGGCCATGAACACCCCGTAAACAAGCTTCTGCCAATGCGGGTACCTTTGCTTGGATTCAATGAGCAACTCACTGATGTAGTAAATCGGCCGTTGAACCGGATGCTCCTTACCGGCTTCCTTACGCTCCACCACGATGGCAACGCTGACGGCTCATGAATTGGCAGCCACATATAACAGCAAAGGCTCTTTGTCAATCGGAGTCGCGAGAACCGGCGGCTCAGACAATTGTCTCTTTAAGTCTTCAAAAGCAGCATCAGCAGCCTCACTCCAGACAAACGTATCAGTTTTCTTCACATCTCATACAATGGGAGGGCTTTCTCACCGAGCCGACTTATGAATCGACTTAAGGCGGCAACGTGACCCGCCAATCGCTGAACATCATTGATGCACACTGGTTTAGCCAGGGAGGTAACCGCCTTAATCTTCTCCGGGTTAGCTTCGATGCCTCTGTTGGACACCAGAAAACCCAATAGCTTGCCCGCAGGAATGCCAAACACACACTTGGCCAGGTTAAGCATCATCTTGTAAACCCGGAGATTATCAAAGGTCTTCTTTAAGTCAAATATCAAGGTCTCCTTTTCTCTGGACTTCACCACAATGTCATCCACATAGGCATGAACATTACGCCCAATTTGGTCGTGCAAACAGTTCTGCGCACACCGCTGATAAGTTGCCTGGGCACTTTTGAGACCAAATGGCATATATACATAGCAGAAGGCTCCAAACGGAGTGATGAAAGCCGTTTTCTCCTGGTCCTTAACTGCCATCTTAATCTGGTGATAACCGGAGTACGCATCCAAAAAACTCAAACGTTCACAACCCGTCGTAGCATCAATGATTTGATCAATACGGGGAAGAGGAAAGGTGTCACATCCCTAGCTTTACCCTGGCCTTGGACTAGCTTGGTTGCTGCATCATGTTTAAATTCAAATGAAATTTGAATTGAGGAATATTGGAAGCCTCAAAACCCTAAATAAAAGAGGGGCAAAAACCCTAGAAATCTCATTCATTGCTCCAAAATGCTCCTCTTAAATGTTTGATAATTTTTGGTAAGGGTTCTGGTCCCAACCAAAATATTGAACATTTTTAAGGATTTATTTTTGGAACTTTGAATTTAAATCATTAGCTATTTGAATTTGAATTATATTCATATAATTAGAATATAATTTCAAATATCCCTGAAATATTTTATAAGCTTTTGGAAAAGTCCATCTAGCAATATAAAATACTCAGTGGAGTTTTTGGCATTGTTTGAATTATTTTTAAATTCAAAACAGTGGCAAAAGAATTAAATAAAAACAAAACAGAACAAAAAAATATAACACAGAAATTACCTGGACCTTACCTAGCAGCCACCCACAGCCCAACACTGTGCAGCCCACCTGCGCAGGCCCAGCCCACCTCCTCCCCCTTGTCTTCTTCCTCCCCTCGCACCGAAGCAGCTCGGTGGCGAGCGCCGACGCTGCCTCGGCCATCTCCTGCTTCCTCTCGTCGCCCTGGACTCCGTCCGCAACGCCACGCAGCCCCTGGCCCTTCTCACTCCCTCTGGACCGCTCCCCCTCCCCTGGCTCTCTCTTTCCCTCTCTTCCTGTGATCCCCGAACGCACCTGGGAGCGCCGCCCGCCGTAGCCATGACCACGGCCACCCCCTCCCCTCTCCGACGTGCTCCCGAGCTCCTGCACCTCGTCGCCAACCCCCTCACCGAGCCACGTGACCGGAAGGGCCCCGAGCAGCCGCCATCGTCATCATCCCCAAGCTCCGGCCCGGCGCCGTTCTCCGTCGAATTCGGCCACTCCGGCGCGCCCCCGAGCCCACTGACCCTCCCTACAGCTCCGCGGTGAGCCTCTGTGCAGAACCCCTCTCTCTCCCCTCGTGTTTGCGAGCCCTAGGCCATAGTTCCGTCGAGACCGAGACCTCACCGGCGCCGGACTTGTCGCCGTCGTCGTTTTGGTTCACCTCCGTCCAAACCGAGCACGCAGACGTACTCAGAGCACTCCCAGGAGCCCGTAGCACCCACCAACCCCTCCTCCCATGCACCATAGTGCCGGTCCCGCGAACCCTCGAGCTCCGGCCGCCGCCGGGGTCGATACCGCGCTCAACTCCGGCCACCCCACGCCCTCTCGTGGCTCCCCCTAGATGCGCGGGAGCACGGGCTTCCTCCTGGTGCCCTCAGGGTGCCCAACCGCAGCCTGTAGTGCCAACCCGAGCTACTCCGGCGAGGTTCCGCTGTCGCCGTGGTCGCCGGCGTCACTCGCCGACGTGGCCACTTAATTAGGGCGTAAACACCTCGCTAATCACCCACTAGAGCCACTGCCAAGTGGGCCCCGTGCCTAATTAATTAGTTTAACCTCTCTGTTTAGATTAGTACTAATTTTGTGGGCCCCATAGGTCAGTTTGACCTGGCCCCGTCACACTTTGACCGACCCCACACGTCGGAGTTGACCGTGCTGACGTGGCCTTTGACCCGGCCCCACCTGTCAGTGGGTTAAACAACCCTGTGTCACTGACGTGTGGCCCCCACACGTCAGGTTTGACCTGGAGGCGCCCTGTTGACCTGCTGACGTCGAGGTGATGTCATGCTGACGCATTAAATGATTTTCTGGATTTAAAAATAATCAGGAAATTCCAGAAAATGCCTAAAACTTCTAAAAATCATAGAAAATTAACCGTAACTCCAAATTAAATAATTTATATATGAAAAATTATCAGAAAAATTCAAGGAATCCATCTGTACCATTTTCATGCATGTTAGAGCAACTTATAGCTGCTGTTTAGCACAAATCAATTAAATGGCATTTGAATAATCACATATGGAGTTTGAATTTGAATTTTGTATTCAAACCAACTTCATTTAATCTGTTGCTAGTTGCATTAGCCCAAAACACATTCATTTTGCCATGTCATGATCATGCATCATATTGTGCATTGCATTGATTTTGTTCCCTTTTGTGTTACCGGTATTGTCCCCTCTCGATAGACGTGATATCGATGATGTGATCGTTGACACTGATGAAGACTCAATGCTATCTTCAGAAGTGCCAGGCAAGCAAAACCCCCTTGTTCATTCCGATACAATCCTACTCTCTCGCTCCTGCTCTCTTTTACTGCATTAGGACAACACCGATTCATCTGTTACTTGCTGCGGTAGCTGAACCCCTTTGTCTTTTGCATGACCTGTCATTCCACAGTAAATAGATGAAACCCACTAGCATGAGTAGGAGTTGTTTGAGCCCTGATGTGCCTACTCATTCATGTTTGTTTGTCATGCCTTCTACTGCTTAGAGTTGAGTCAGGACTGATTCATCGGGGATGAATCAGAGGTGTGTGAACATGTCCTACGGTGTGTGAGCTAAGCGTGTGAACACGATTTGGTAAAGGTAGCGGTGAGAGGCCATGTAGGAGTACATGGTGGGTTGTCTCATTGCAGCCGTCCTCAGGAACTGAGTTCTGTGTTTGTGATCCATGATTCAGCTACTACCACGCATTGGGCCCGAAACCAATGGACCCTCTCGGCTTCTTGATCACCCTTGTCCTCTGTCCAGGAGTTGCAAGTAGTTTCTTGTGTTTGTAGTATGCTGGAGGCCGTGGGCAGCGCTGACCGTAGGGGTGGGCTGTGATGCGGTAGGCACGTGGCACGGTGTACCGGGCGCCCGTTTGGTGTCTCGGGAACCCCGTTCACATCGTTTGGGGCTGTGAGCGAAACTCCGGCCGGATCTCCTCATGGATGGAACCCGAATAGGCGATAAACCTGGACTAGAGACTTAGGTGATTAGGTAGGTCGTGGCCGACACCCACGTTGGGCTTCCGCTTGAAGGTTGCCGAGTACATGTCGTGTAAACGGCGGTAAGTGGTGAGAGCGTGTGTGAAGAAGTACACCCCTGCAGGGTTAACCTAATCTATTCGAATAGCCGTGTCCGCGGAAAAGGACTTCTGGGTTGCTTATATCAGTTCATAGACAAGTGAAAGTGGATACTCTAAAATACGCAAGATAAGCGTGAGTGCTATGGATGGCGTTCTCGTAGGGAGACGGGAGCGGATCCATAGTGGTGTATTGATATGGTGAATATGTGGACTCGTGTGCGCCACCTCAAAAAGTTACTCGCAGTCGTAGTTCAGAATAGCCACCGAGTCAAAGCTGGCTTGCTGCAGTTAAACCCCACCATCCCTTTGTTGATAATGATGCATATGTAGATAGTTCTGATGTAAGTCTTGCTGGGTACATTTGTACTCACGTTTGCCTATTTTATGTTTTTGCAGAGAGACTTCAGTCTCACTAGTATTTCCGCGTGGTCTTCGACGTTTAGCTTGTTACCTCAGCTACGATCTTGTGCCTCGGCAGGATTTGGTAGATAGTCAGGCTTCTCAGCCTTTTTCATTTATAGATGTCTGTACTCAGACATGATAGCTTCCGCTTGTGCTTGATTTGTATGCTCTGAATGTTGGGTCATGAGACCCATGTTTGTAATATCTCGCTCCTCGGAGCCTATTGAATAGATTACTTGAGTCATAGAGTCATGTTGTGATGCCATGTTGTATTTGCACATATCGAGCATATTGTGTGTATATTATTGAAATGCTTGGTATGTGTGGGATCTGACCATCTAGTTGTTTATCCTTAGTAGCCTCTCTTACCGGGAAATGCCTCCTAGTGTTTCCACCGAGCCATGGTAGCTTGCTACTGCTCCGGAACACTTAGGCTGGCCGGCATGTGTCCTTCTTCGTTCCTGTGTCTGTCCCTTCGGGGAAATGTCACGCGGTGAATACCGGAGTCCTGTTAGCCCGCTACAGCCCGGTTCACCGGAGTCCTGCTAGCCCAGTGCTACAGCCTGGATTCACTCGCTGATGACCGACACGTTCGATGCTGGGTCATGGATGCCTGTCCCTGTAAGTCTGTGCCGCTTTGGGTTTACGACTAGCCATGTCAGCCCGGGCTCCTTATCATATGGATGCTAGCGACACTGTCATATACGTGTGCCAAAAGGCGCAAACGGTCCCGGGTAAAGGTAAGGCGACACCCGTGGGAATACCGTGCGTGAGGCCGCAAAGTGATATGAAGTGTTACATGCTAGATCTATGTGGCATTGAGTCGGGGTCCTGACAGCGTTGGTATCAGAGCCAGACTGCCTGTAGGATTACCGAGCCAAACTGGTCGAAGTTGAGTCTAGAAATTCTTTAGTTATATAAGGGAATTGATTGTGGGATGGAACGTAAGGCTCTTTTTACTCCTTACACCTTATGCCTTCTGATCTGAGTCATCATCTTCTCTTCTACGGGGATTAAGAACTAGGCTATCTCTTCTTTCTATTAGGATCACGTGTTACTAATCAGTAGACTTATAGATTGTTGGATTTAAGTCTCAGTTCAGTTCCTACTACTTCCGTATGTTAATTGTTGATCTCGGAACCTTGATATTGTGCTTCTAAGTGGTTATGCCACCATTTTTGTGAATGTCTCAAATCTTTTCTGAGCATTTACAGCCGTTATGCTGTCCGAGTCATCCCAGGTTTCTAAATAGTCCGATGCATTTGCAAATCCTTTCCCTCTGGTTTCGATGCTCCTTTATGCCAGCTCAATCACACTAATCGGTGTGTTGAGGTAATTATTGCCTCGACATATATGTTGGAATTATTATTATGACCCTAGGTGCTTAGGGGATCATCTAGTGGTCTAGCCATGATTTGTGTCCTAGTGTGAAGATTCTGGCCTTTATTCTCGGAAGCATCCCGTGATGCTACTTAGTAGTAGGTATTCTACTCCTGGGTTCTGAACCCGAGATTCACTCTACCTACTTCATGTGGATAGTAATTGCTAGTGCCTTTAGGATATTAGTAACCTTTGCGATAGTCCTTGAAGTCCGTGGTATCTTCTTCTTCCAACTACCATGAACCATTATGGCAGATGTTTATTGGATCAAAAAAAAAATCACAATTAGAGTACTCTTGAGGAGTTCTCCATTCATAAATCGTGACTCTGCCAGTCCTACCTCTCTGCATGGGTTATCTGGAAGAAATGTTGAATTCGTTCGACATGCCAAACCATGCATCCACAACTCAGAAAATCGTGTGTTCCTTTGAGTTGTCCCTCTTTAGTTGTTTTCTGACCTTCGTCTATCAATTGATAGTCCAAGGGTATGCATGCATTCGTTATCGATGCCTACTACCTTATGGTCCGTCAAGCCATTCTGTCCTGAATGACTTGGAGAAACAAACTCCAGTACCTCATCCATATCTAGGATTGGGTCAAAGTAGTTGTATTCCGCAGATCAAATGCCAATCCAGCTTTTGGTTCTGCTCTACCTTGGAGTATTACATATTTTATATCGAGATTGTTATAGGAATTGCACACCATCCCATGAACTCTTGGTACAGTGATACTTCTTGCCATCACTGTTCATTCCTCGGCCCTCGTGTTGATGCAACCGGAATACCGACAAATGAATTGTGATGTGTGAAATCAATACTGCTAGCAACTCTGTTGCTTGGTAGTTAAAGGATAATAATTTCATTCTTAGTATGTTGGTTTTCGAATCGTCCTTCTAAGACTGATCGTGCTACCTAGTCCTTATTTCGGTGCACCCTTCGATTGATGAGTTAGGATCTTGTCAAGTCCTCACTCATTTGATCATATCGTCTTGCCCTCAAAAGCAAGATTGTTCTCGAGCTTAGTAACATACCGGTGGTTCGTGACTTTCCAAATATCTTCTTGGAGGTGTTACCGGGTTGTCACCTGACCGCTATGTTGAGTTCGTGATCAAGTTGGTTTCTTGTGAACCACCTTCTCTCCAAGAATCGGTATTAGATATCCCTGAGCTAGTTGGTGAAGCTAAACGACAACTTGGAGGGTTGGAAGATAAAAGCTTGCCTGACTTAGTTCGTTCCAAAGGGATATTCTTGTGTAGTGTGTGTTGAAGAAAGATGATATCTTCATCGATTGGTCCTTGTGATCAGTTACTGGACCTATTGTCCTATCAATCCTTTGATTTGAGTGTGGGCTATCGTCAAATCAAGTCGGAACCAACGATGTTCGTAATGTTGTCTTACTCGTGGTTGATCCCTCGAGCATACACCGTTATATCCTTTGGGTCTGACCAATGCTATCACCGTGTTCACTTAACTATGGAATTCCTTTTAAAAGGAAACCTAGATGAATTGTTGTTGAGCACATTGACAACATCCTTGTCTTCTCCATAATTTTGCTGAACATTAAGCTAGTGTTGGAAACTTTTGAAAGCATTTGTTCATGCTAGCTCATGAAGCATATGTTTGGATGAAGGTAGTGACTTCCTTTAATTCATGTGCATCTGATGCAAGTTGCCGCCGTGGATTCGAGAAAGTCAATGTTGCTTTCTTTGGAATCATTCCAAATCAGTCATGCACACGTGCGAAGAATGCTGTGGTTTGAAGATTTGCAACCTTCAATCTATATGTATCCCTAGCACACCAAGCCACTGATTGATTTGTTCAAGGAGAAGGAGTTCCTTCATAAGAGCTAATCCGGACTTATGAAAGAACTTCGATACCCTCGTTGATGGTTCCCCCTCCTGAACTCGGTAGTGTTTTATTATAAGACTACCACGTGGTCATGCTTGTCTGGGACAACGTGTTCACATGTTTGTAGCAGAACCAGCTCATGTTTTGGAGGTTGCTATCGTAGTTCATCTCCCGAGAATCCCGCAACGTCATCTCGTCGATTTGTGTTGCAAACTTTCATTTTTCTTCCTAAGACTCGATGAGCCTGGAATATCCTAACACCAACCAGACCTGAATCTCAGGCAGATATGATGGTTGGAACATTTCCCCAAGAACTATAATATTGGTTCCTCGATAACTGGTAAAGTGGATGTCGTGGCCAGCACCACCCAGCCGAAAGACCTATTATTGTAGTATCTTGATTGAAGAAGTTGGCCACCTCCCCATAAGGACTTCATAGGATTTACCTCCGTAACTGTTCCTTATGGATTCTATTGCTCCCGAAGTCCGACCTTTTACTTGATGTTCTAGTTATCAAACCATATCTATGAATGGGATACACTAGCACATCAAGGAGAACATTAGAAGCGGAGTGCTAAATGTCTCTCGGTCGATCATCCAGATTTTGTTTCCTTGGCCTCGCTAAGGTGAAATCTGAGAAAGTGTTATCTTTCTTTGCATCTGCATCCTCCATCACCGTTCATCATGGTAGTAAGTTGTGTTACCGGACCCTTGACACGGATGTTGGTAAAACCTTGATGAATATGGAAATGCTCAAGTTCTTGAGAGCACGCACAAGCGCTACGTCTTATCATCGGCACTAGCTGGGATTGCCCCAGATTTCCTCGGTTATGCTATAACCACTCCAACAGTGAATTCACTCTCTATTGTTGGGTTCTTCCCCAGTTACCAGAATCATTCCCAGCATTTGCATTTTTTTCCCAGCTTGCACCGCCAATGTGCCATTCTACCATGGGTCTCTTCCATTTCCGGTGATAAGCAAAATTCATCCATTACGTTGTCTTCAACAAGGTAATCCACATCATCCAAGTTTGAGTATGCCATTCTACCGAACCCCTCTAAATGATCGATTATGATTTGCCTTAAGCTGGTATAAAGAGTTTCAATGATCTTTGAATCAAAGGTAATTCTTTTTGCCACTTAAGGGGATATATCTACGAGTCACCATCCCTAAGATGCCTCGTTGTGGTATCATGGCAACTCAACTCCTCGCTACGTTGACAATTGATTACCACCTTCTTAAGCGTGAAATTGTTGTCCACCTAGTGAACCTTCGTCATCCGTTTCTTTCCACCCCTCTTGATGTGTATCTCGTGTCTAAACCCGAGAGATGGTCCTATGTCTCATTCCGTGAGTTGTTCGATCTTCGAGAAGATCGACCCTTCTAGGGTCTTTCCTTTCCCCTCGTTGTCATGATAGCTGGAGTTCTCAGAGCAAGATGACAAGACAAAGTTGGTGTTCAAATCAACGTTCATTTGAAGTGCACCCTGGATCGTGAAGATTATACTAGTTGCGTTTTCCTTCACCTTACCCTACGCTTGAATCTCGAGACGAGATTCTTGTTTAGTGGGGGTGAGTTGTCACATCCCTAGCTTTACCCTGGCCTTGGACTAGCTTGGTTGCTGCATCATGTTTAAATTCAAATGAAATTTGAATTGAGGAATATTGGAAGCCTCAAAACCCTAAATAAAAGAGGGGCAAAAACCCTAGAAATCTCATTCATTGCTCCAAAATGCTCCTCTTAAATGTTTGATAATTTTTGGTAAGGGTTCTGGTCCCAACCAAAATATTGAACATTTTTAAGGATTTATTTTTGGAACTTTGAATTTAAATCATTAGCTATTTGAATTTGAATTATATTCATATAATTAGAATATAATTTCAAATATCCCTGAAATATTTTATAAGCTTTTGGAAAAGTCCATCTAGCAATATAAAATACTCAGTGGAGTTTTTGGCATTGTTTGAATTATTTTTAAATTCAAAACAGTGGCAAAAGAATTAAATAAAAACAAAACAGAACAGAAAAATATAACACAGAAATTACCTGGACCTTACCTAGCAGCCACCCACAGCCCAACACTGTGCAGCCCACCTGCGCAGGCCCAGCCCACCTCCTCCCCCTTGTCTTCTTCCTCCCCTCGCACCGAAGCAGCTCGGTGGCGAGCGCCGACGCTGCCTCGGCCACCTCCTGCTTCCTCTCGTCGCCCTGGACTCCGTCCGCAACGCCACGCAGCCCCTGGCCCTTCTCACTCCCTCTGGACCGCTCCCCCTCCCCTGGCTCTCTCTTTCCCTCTCTTCCTGTGATCCCCGAACGCACCTGGGAGCGCCGCTCGCCGTAGCCATGACCACGGCCACCCCCTCCCCTCTTCGACGTGCTCCCGAGCTCCTGCACCTCGTCGCCAACCCCCTCACCGAGCCACGTGACCGGAAGGGCCCCGAGCAGCCGCCATCGTCATCATCCCCAAGCTCCGGCCCGGCGCCGTTCTCCATCGAATTCGGCCACTCCGGCGCGCCCCCGAGCCCACTGACCCTCCCTACAGCTCCGCGGTGAGCCTCTGTGCAGAACCCCTCTCTCTCCCCTCGTGTTTGCGAGCCCTAGGCCATAGTTCCGTCGAGACCGAGACCTCACCGGCGCCGGACTTGTCGCCGTCGTCGTTTTGGTTCACCTCCGTCCAAACCGAGCACGCAGACGTACTCAGAGCACTCCCAGGAGCCCGTAGCACCCACCAACCCCTCCTCCCATGCACCATAGCGCCGGTCCCGCGAACCCTCGAGCTCCGGCCGCCGCCGGGGTCGATACCGCGCTCAACTCCGGCCACCCCACGCCCTCTCGTGGCTCCCCCTAGATGCGCGGGAGCACGGGCTTCCTCCTGGTGCCCTCAGGGTGCCCAACCGCAGCCTGTAGTGCCAACCCGAGCTACTCCGGCGAGGTTCCGCCGTCGCCGTGGTCGCCGGCGTCACTCGCCGACGTGGCCACTTAATTAGGGCGTAAACACCTCGCTAATCACCCACTAGAGCCACTGCCAAGTGGGCCCCGTGCCTAATTAATTAGTTTAACCTCTCTGTTTAGATTAGTACTAATTTTGTGGGCCCCATAGGTCAGTTTGACCTGGCCCCGTCACACTTTGACCGACCCCACACGTCGGAGTTGACCGTGCTGACGTGGCCTTTGACCCGGCCCCACCTGTCAGTGGGTTAAACAACCCTGTGTCACTGACGTGTGGCCCCCACACGTCAGGTTTGACCTGGAGGCGCCCTGTTGACCTGCTGACGTCGAGGTGATGTCATGCTGACGCATTAAATGATTTTCTGGATTTAAAAATAATGAGGAAATTCCAGAAAATGCCTAAAACTTCTATAATTCATAGAAAATTAACCGTAACTCCAAATTAAATAATTTATATATGAAAAATTATCAGAAAAATTCAAGGAATCCATCTGTACCATTTTCATGCATGTTAGAACAACTTATAGCTGCTGTTTAGCACAAATCAATTAAATGGCATTTGAATAATCACATATGGAGTTTGAATTTGAATTTTGTATTCAAACCAACTTCATTTAATCTGTTGCTAGTTGCATTAGCCCAAAACACATTCATTTTGCCATGTCATGATCATGCATCATATTGTGCATTGCATTGATTTTGTTCCCTTTTGTGTTACCGGTATTGTCCCCTCTCGATAGACGTGATATCGATGATGTGATCGTTGACACTGATGAAGACTCAATGCTATCTTCAGAAGTGCCAGGCAAGCAAAACCCCCTTGTTCATTCCGATACAATCCTACTCTCTCGCTCCTGCTCTCTTTTACTGCATTAGGACAACACCGATTCATCTGTTACTTGCTGCGGTAGCTGAACCCCTTTGTCTTTTGCATGACCTGTCATTCCACAGTAAATAGATGAAACCCACTAGCATGAGTAGGAGTTGTTTGAGCCCTGATGTGCCTACTCATTCATGTTTGTTTGTCATGCCTGCTACTGCTTAGAGTTGAGTCAGGACTGATTCATCGGGGATGAATCAGAGGTGTGTGAACATGTCCTACGGTGTGTGAGCTAAGCGTGTGAACACGATTTGGTAAAGGTAGCGGTGAGAGGCCATGTAGGAGTACATGGTGGGTTGTCTCATTGCAGCCGTCCTCAGGAACTGAGTTCTGTGTTTGTGATCCATGATTCAGCTACTACCACGCATTGGGCCCGAAACCAATGGACCCTCTCGGCTTCTTGATCACCCTTGTCCTCTGTCCAGGAGTTGCAAGTAGTTTCTTGTGTTTGTAGTATGCTGGAGGCCGTGGGCAGCGCTGACCGTAGGGGTGGGCTGTGATGCGGTAGGCACGTGGCACGGTGTACCGGGCGCCCGTTTGGTGTCTCGGGAACCCCGTTCACATTGTTTGGGGCTGTGAGCGAAACTCCGGCCGGATCTCCTCATGGATGGAACCCGAATAGGCGATAAACCTGGACTAGAGACTTAGGTGATTAGGTAGGTCGTGGCCGACACCCACGTTGGGCTTCCGCTTGAAGGTTGCCGAGTACATGTCGTGTAAACGGCGGTAAGTGGTGAGAGCGTGTGTGAAGAAGTACACCCCTGCAGGGTTAACCTAATCTATTCGAATAGCCGTGTCCGCGGAAAAGGACTTCTGGGTTGCTTATATCAGTTCATAGACAAGTGAAAGTGGATACTCTAAAATACGCAAGATAAGCGTGAGTGCTATGGATGGCGTTCTCGTAGGGAGACGGGAGCGGATCCATAGTGGTGTATTGATATGGTGAATATGTGGACTCGTGTGCGCCACCTCAAAAGTTACTCGCAGTCGTAGTTCAGGATAGCCACCGAGTCAAAGCTGGCTTGCTGCAGTTAAACCCCACCATCCCTTTGTTGATAATGATGCATATGTAGATAGTTCTGATGTAAGTCTTGCTGGGTACATTTGTACTCACGTTTGCCTATTTTATGTTTTTGCAGAGAGACTTCAGTCTCACTAGTATTTCCGCGTGGTCTTCGACGTTTAGCTTGTTACCTCAGCTACGATCTTGTGCCTCGGCAGGATTTGGTAGATAGTCAGGCTTCTCAGCCTTTTTCATTTATAGATGTCTGTACTCAGACATGATAGCTTCCGCTTGTGCTTGATTTGTATGCTCTGAATGTTGGGTCATGAGACCCATGTTTGTAATATCTCGCTCCTCGGAGCCTATTGAATAGATTACTTGAGTCATAGAGTCATGTTGTGATGCCATGTTGTATTTGCACATATCGAGCATATTGTGTGTATATTATTGAAATGCTTGGTATGTGTGGGATCTGACCATCTAGTTGTTTATCCTTAGTAGCCTCTCTTACCGGGAAATGTCTCCTAGTGTTTCCACCGAGCCATGGTAGCTTGCTACTGCTCCGGAACACTTAGGCTGGCCGGCATGTGTCCTTCTTCGTTCCTGTGTCTGTCCCTTCGGGGAAATGTCACGCGGTGAATACCGGAGTCCTGTTAGCCCGCTATAGCCCGGTTCACCGGAGTCCTGCTAGCCCAGTGCTACAGCCTGGATTCACTCGCTGATGACCGACACGTTCGATGCTGGGTCATGGATGCCTGTCCCTGTAAGTCTGTGCCGCTTTGGGTTTACGACTAGCCATGTCAGCCCGGGCTCCTTATCATATGGATGCTAGCGACACTGTCATATACGTGTGCCAAAAGGCGCAAACGGTCCCGGGTAAAGGTAAGGCGACACCCGTGGGAATACCGTGCGTGAGGCCGCAAAGTGATATGAAGTGTTACATGCTAGATCTATGTGGCATTGAGTCGGGGTCCTGACAAAAGGGATCAGCCGGACAAGCCTTGTTTAAGTCCGTGTAGTCCACACACATCCGCCAGGTGCCGTTCTTCTTGAAGCCAAGCACCGGGTTAGCCAACCACTCTGGGTGAAAAACTTCAATGATAAACCCGGCCGCTAAGAGCCGGGCAACTTCTTCTCCAATAGCCTTCCGTCGCTCTTCATTAAAACGCCGAAGAAACTGCCTGACCGGCTTATACTTTGGATCAATGTTGAGAGTGTGCTCAGCGAGTTCCCTCGGTACACCCGGCATGTCAGAAGGTTTCCATGCAAAGATGTCCCGGTTCTCACGGATGAACTCGATGAGCGCTCTTTCCTATTTGGGATCCAAGTTGCTGCTGATGCTGAACTATTTAGAAGAATCACCCGGGGTAAAATCAACAAGCTTTGTCTCAGCTGCCGACTTAAATTTCAACGCCGGGTCATGCTCTGTAGTTGGCTTCTTCAGGGACGTCATATCCGCTGGGTCAACGTTATCTTGATAAAATTTGAGCTCTTCTGCTGTGCAGGCCGACTCAGCATAAGCCACGTCACCTTCTTCACACTCCAGTGCTACTTTGCGACTGCCATGTACAGTGATGGTGCCCTTGTGACCCGGCATCTTGAGCTGCAAATAAACATAACACGGCCGAGCCATGAACTTAGCGTAAGCTGGCCGCCCTAACAGAGCGTGATATGGGCTCCTGATTTTGACCACCTCAAACGTCAACTTCTCAGCACTGGATGTCAGGACCCCGACTCAATGCCACATCGATCTAGCATGTAACACCTCATATCACTTTGCGGCCTCACGCACGGTATTCCCACGGGTGTCGCCTTACCTTTGCCCGGGACCGTTTGCGCCTTTTGGCACACGTATATGATAGTGTCGCTAGCATCCATATGATAAGGAGCCCGGGCTGACATGGCTAGTCGTAAACCCAAAGTGGCACAAACTTACAGGGACAGGCATCCATGACCCAGCATCGAACGTGTCGGTCATCAGCGAGTGAATCCAGGCTGTAGCACTGGGCTAACAGGACTCCGGTGAACCGGGCTGTAGCGGGCTAACAGGACTCCGGTATTCATCGCGTGACATTTCCCCGAAGGGACAGACATAGGAACGAAGAAGGACACATGCCGGTCAGCCTAAGTGTTCCGGAGCAGTAGCAAGCTACCATGGCTCAGTGGAAACACTAGGAGACATTTCCCGGTAAGAGAGGCTACTAAGGATGAACAACTAGATAGTCAGATCCCACACATACCAAGCATTTCAATAACATACACACAATATGCTCGATATGTGCAAATACAACATGGCATCACAACATGACTCTACGACTCAAGTATGTATTCATTAGGCTCCGAGGAGCGAGATATTACAAACAGGGGTATCATGACCCAACATTCAGAGCATACAAATCAAAGCACATGCGGAAGCTTAACATGTCTGAGTACAGACATCTACAAATGAAAAAGGCTTAGAAGCCTGACTATCTACCAGATCCTGCTGAGGGCACAAGATCGTAGCTGAGGTAACAAGCTAAACGTCGAAGTCTCTCTGCAACTACTAGTTGGAACTACTAGCGAGACTGAAGTCTCTCTGCAAAAACATAAAATAGGCAAACGTGAGTACAAATGTACCCAGCAAGACTTACATCAAAACTAACTACATATGCATCATTATCAACAAAGGGGATGGTGGGGTTTAACTGCAGCAAGCCAGCTTTGACTCGGTGGCTATCCTGAACTACGACTGCAAGTAACTCTTTTGAGGTGGCGCACACGAGTCCACATATTCACCATATCAATACACCACTATGGATCCGCTCCCGTCTCCCTACGAGAACGCCATCCATAGCACTCACGCTTATCTTGCGTATTTTAGAGTATCCACTTTCACTTGTCTATGAACTATGCAAGGGGTCCAAGTTTCCATATCCGAGGAATCCGGCTATTCAAATATATAATGATAACCCTGCAGGGGTGTACTTCTTCACACACGCTCTCGCCACTTATCGCCCTGTACACGTCATGTATCTCGGCAACCTTCAAGCGGAAGCCGGGCGAGGGAGTCGGCCACGGCCTACCTAAACACTCAAGTCTCTCGTCCAGGTTTATCGCCTATTCAGGTTCCATCCGCAAGGAGATCCGGCCTGGGTGTCGCTCACGGCCCCAAACGATGTGAGCAGGGTTCCCAAGCCCACCATCCGGGTGCCACTTGGTACACCGTGCCACTGCACCTAGTCTGTCCCAAGCCCACCTGTACCGGGTGCCACTTGGTAGACTACTAGCACTACCTACAAACACCAGAAACTAGTTGCAACTCCTGGACAGAGAACAAGGGCGATTAAGAAGCCGAGAGGGTCAATTAAGGATCCCAATGAGTGGTAGTAGCTGTTCATGGATCACAAACACAGAACTCAGTTCCTGAGGACGGCTGCAATGAGACAACCCACCATGTACTCCTACATGGCCTCTCACCGCTACCTTTACCAAATCGTGTTCACACACTTAGCTCTCAACAGTAGGACATGTTCACACACCTCCGATTCATCTCCGATGAATCAGACCTGACTCAACTCTAAGCAGTAGCAGGCATGACAAACAAGCATGAATGAGTAGGCACATCAGGGCTCAAACAACTCCTACTCATGCTAGTGGGTTTCATCTATTTACTGTGGCAATGACAGGTCATGCAAAGGATAAAGGGGTTCAGCTACCGCAGCACATAACAGTTGAAACGTTGTTTTCCTAATGCAGTAAAAGAGAGCAGGAGCGAGAGGGTGGGATTGTATCAGAATGAACAAGGGGGTTTTGCTTGCCTGGCACTTCTGAAGATAGTATATTTCTTCATTGGTGTCATCGATCACATCGTCGGCACACGTCTATCGAGAGGGAACATTCACCGACAAACAAAGAAGAAACACAATCAATGAAATGCACAATATGATTCATGATCATGACATGGCAATATGCTGTGATTTGGGCTAATGCAGCTAAGAACAGAAAGGTCTGAGCTTATTTGAGCCAAAGATTCAAATTCAAACTCAAACTATGAATTCATAAAGTGCGTTATCATGTTTTGATAAGAACAGCAAGGTTAAGTTGCTTAAACATGCATGAAACCAGTGCAGATGAATAGATTGGATTTTTCTGATCATTTTTCATATATAACTTATTTCATTTGGAGCTACGGTTGAATTTCTATGATTTTTAGAAGTTTATACTATTTTCTGGAATTTCCTGTAAAAGAATAATTCCAGTAATTGAATTAATGCGTCAGCACTATGTCATTGTGACGTCAGCTGGTCAACTGGGCCGGCCAGGTCAAACCTGACCTGTGGGACCCATACGTCAGTGTCTCGGGCTGGTTTGGGTGGATGACAGGTGGGACCGGTCAACGTTGACTTGACCAAAGTCAAAGCTGACACGTGGGGTCCGCACGTATTAGTACTAATCTTAACAGAAAATTAGACTAACCTAATTATGCTCGGGGCCCACATGTTAGTGTCTAGTGTTAAACTAAACAGGGTGGTTAGTGGCTAATTAAGCCGGACACGTCAATTTCGCCGGAGTTCGGCCGGCGACGACCAAAACGGCGGCGGGAGCTCGCCGGAGTGGCGCTATGGGTGGTGTTGGGCCAAGCCAAGGGCACCAGAGGGTTGCCCTTGGTCACGCGCATCCAGGGAGGCACACGGGATGGCGCGGGGTGGCCGGAGCTCGCCGGGGTGGAGCCCGC
Source organism: Triticum dicoccoides (assembly GCF_002162155.2). NCBI lineage: Eukaryota > Viridiplantae > Streptophyta > Magnoliopsida > Poales > Poaceae > Triticum > Triticum dicoccoides. Next base: position 242,177,083 of record NC_041383.1, on the reverse strand, counting down.
GGCGGCGCCGTAGTTCGGGCGGAGAGGAAAAGAGGGCTACGGTGCACGACAGGGCGAGGAGTGCGTGCGTTAGGCTCCTGAGGACGCACTGAATGCGGTGGTGCGCTCGGACGCGTGCTTGCACGGCCGTAGCCACGACGGCGACATGGCCGGCAGCTAGGAGCTCTCGGGCTCGACCAGAAAACGGGGCTAGGGGACGGGAACGGAGGGGGAGAGCGAGGGGGAAGCAACAGGAGCTCACAGGGAGGTCGAAGAGCAGCTCCGTGGGCTCGGGGAGGCGCTCGAGGTGGCGAATCGACGACGACGATCTTCGGTGGCCGACGAGGGAAACGACGGTGGTGGTGGCGCAGCAGAGCTTCTAGCGCCGCGTGGCTCGGTGGAGAGGACGAAGATGGCGAGGCGGAGACGCTTGGGACGGAGAGGGAGCGGGGGAGTGGCTGTGGCCGCGGTGGTGCACGTCGGCGGCGGCGGCGCGTTCGGTGGCGTCGTAGGGAGAGAGCAGAGGAGGGGGGAAGCACGGGAGAGAGTGAGAGAGAGGTCGGGGGTTGCGTGGCGACGCATGGAGGCGTCCAGGGCGTCGGGGACGCAGGCAGCCAGGCAGGAGGTGGGCGGGGCGCGTGGCGCCGCGCACGGGGCACACGCCCGGTGTCCTTCTGGCGCGAGCTGGAAGAAGACAAGGGGAGGAGGTGGGCTGGACCAACAGTGTTGGGCTGGTTGGGCTACACAGAAGCTGGGCGGCAGGTGAGGTTAGGTAAATTTCTGTCTCTGTTTTATTTCTGTTTTCTATTTCTTCTGTCTGTTTTAATTTAGTTCTAAGACCAAATCATTTTTGTAGCTTCTGAAAATAATTATGGGGTTAGATATGAAATATCCAGAACCACATAAACAGTTCCAGAATTATTGGATGTATATTTAATATATAACAAATATAATCCAATGCAAATAATTATTAGATTAACTCAAATGCCCAAAATAAATATTTCTGAGATTCCAAAAATATTGGTTTGAAATTTAATTCTTGCCAATATTCTCAGAGGAAAACAGGAGCATTTTCTTGGACTTATTTGAAGCAATTTTTAATGTTGATAATTTTTAGAAATGATCTCTGAGGCTTTCCAATTTCCCCAATTCACATTTAAAAGGAAAATAAACATGATGCATGGATGCAACTCACTGATGCAACTAATTACAAGGTAGAATTCTAGGGCTGTGACACTGGAATCGTGTTCATCTCCAAAGGCCACCTCTAGCTCAATCTTGCCAACTGGATAAGCTGATTTACCCGGAACCACTCCATGGAAAACAGTGTTGAACCACCCCATGCGCCGGAAGGTCTCGTAGTAGAGGATATTGATGCTGCTCCCGCCGTCCATGAGTACCTTAGTGAATTTATATCCACCAACCTGGGGTGCCACCACCAGGGCCAACTGACCCGGATTATCGACCCGTGGAGGGTGATCCTCTCTGCTCCACATAATAGGCTGCTCTGACCACCTCAAATAACGAGGAACTGCCGGCTCAATGGAATTCACAGCCCTCTTATGAACCTTCTAGTCATGTCTGCACAAACTAGTGGTAAACACGTGATACTGTCCACCACTCAACTGCTTCAGATGGCTTTGATAGCCTGACTGCTGCTGCTGCTGTCCACCTTGACCAGATTGCTGCTGATTGTTACCACCCGGATGCCCCTGAAAACCGGAATTTGAGCCACCGCCCGGGCCATGAAAACCGCCGGCCCCTGAGCCGCCACCAGATCCATGACCGCCGTCGAAGGTGTTGGAATTTTTAAAGGCCTTCATGATCGCGCAATCCTTCCACAGATGTGTGGCGGGCCGCTCCCTGGTGCCATGTCTCGGGCAGGGCTCATTGAGTAGCTGCTCCAAAGATGGGCCTGACCCGCCGGATCGAGGCGGTTTACCCTTACGTCTCGGATTGTTACCCCGTGCGTTGTCATTGGCCACAAACTCCAGATTACCGTCCGTCTTACGCTTATTGCCTCCTTGATTCCCCAGGTTATGCTGCTGACCCTTTCCATTGCCGTTCCTTTTTCCCTTCCCTGTCTTGTCATTGTCAGACACGTGATCCTTGGTACTATCAGAATCGGCATATTTGACTAAAGCCGCCATCAGCGTACCCATATCCGTGAGGTCACGTTTAAGGCGCCCCAGTTTCTGCCTCAGCGGCTCAAAGCGGCACTTTTTCTCCAGCATAAGAACCGCAGAGCCGGCATCCATCTTATCGGAGGAATGAATTATCTCCTTGACCCGGCGTACCCAATGGGTGGTGGATTCACCTTCCTCTTGCTTGCAATCTGTCAAGTCCACAATCGACATAGATTGCTTACAGGTGTCCTTGAAGTTCTGGATGAACCGGGCCTTTAACTCGCCCCATGAACTAATGGAATTGGGTGGCAAGCCTTTCAGCCACGACCGGGCTGTTCTATCTAACATCATGGTGAAATATTTAGCCATCGCCGCATCACTAACTTCCAACAGCTCCATGGCCATCTCATAACTCTCAATCCAGGCTCCGGGATGCAAGTCGGCCATATAATTTGGCACCTTTCGAGGCCCCTTGAAGTCTTTGGGCAACCGCACATTCCGTAAAGCTGGAATCAGACAAGGGACACCACCGGTTCTAGTGGCTACTCCCGCCTCAATGGAAGTTGTTGGATACTCTGGAAAGTCTTGAGCCGCCGCCTGAGCCGCCTGCTCATTCTCCTGACGTATTCAATCCTGCATTGGATTATAGCCCCCGGGCTGGTTACGGCATTGAGCATTGCTTGACAAAGCTTCCGACTCCATGCGTCTGCTGTAACTCGGGCTCCGGTTCTGGCGAGGTGGTGCTACCCAGGGCGGGGGAGTTGAATGAATCATGTCCCGGCTGTAAGAATAGGTCTCCTGCTGAGCCAGGGCTGTCTGGAGGAGCTCTCTAACCCTCCGGGTTTCCACTGCCGCCGGGTCATCACCTTCCATAGGAAGAGCCGCTAAACGCGCTGAAGCTGCGATCTAGTTCTCCATGGGGTTGGAAAAGTGACCCGGTGGAATCGGCGCATAATGCGGCGGTGGCATGCTCACGTGAGGCGGCACCATATCCCGAGGCTGAGCCGGTCCTCCTGTTCCGGCTGTCATAAACTGATCGGCCTCTGGCGGGTTACTAGGGCCGGCTCCGGGTGTAGCAAAGAGAACCCGGGGGTTGTAATTCGGAGGTAAATGGGACTGTGTTTTCTGATGTCTCCTCCTCATTACCTCATTGGATGCGTTTAAGCTCATCGTGAGCTGGTAAGCTTCTGACTGCAAGCGCTGTGCCCGGGCGTCGAGAGCCACCCACTCTGTGGCTAGCCTAGTATCCTCAGCTGCCAAGGCCTCCTTGGCCTGAGCTATCTCCTCACGCACTTGTGCTACCGCTGCATCATGCTCATCTTTGTTTGCAGGAATAACCGTGGCGGTTAACAGGGTCGTAAGCTTGTCCATGAGATCCATCAGCACCTGAGCCGGTGGGCGCATGGGGCCGCCTGCCCCAGCTGCTCCTAATCCAGACGTGATCGCTGCGGCTGCTGTAGAGTTTGAACCGGGCTGAGTTCCAACCATGAAGATTCTGGCCCATCTTGGCGGCTCATCGGGGTCCGCAATACTGATGCCATCGGAACAGCCCCCGAGCGCTCCGTCTTGTACCTGATACAACGAATCTGTTGATCCGGCGGACGAATCACCGTCTGAAAGGACGGCCGTCTCACCCCCATCTTAAGATCCAGAAAATTCCTCTCCGTGGACGCAGCCCACGAAGGCACGCCTTAAGACAGGTTGAGCCCGGGTCTTCTCCGCACGCTGAGCCGTCTCGACGAGGTTGGTGCAGTTGTCCAGCTCAGGGCCCGGCTCACCGATCCGGCCTATGAAAACGTGGATTCCGCCGAAGGGGAGCCGGTATCCATACTCAATTGAGCTGGCGTCGGGGCCCCAGCCTTCGTCGTCGATGTAGATCTTGCCGCGACGACTCTTGGTCATCCGGCCCACTATGTATCCCTTGAGCCCTTCGAAGTTGCCCTTCAAGAACTCAAATCCACCATGCGCTAGCCCCAAGGTGGGAGCCAACTGTCGTGGAATAGTCACGTCAGATGTCCTCGTGAAAGGACTTAGTTGTGGAGCCATCGCAACTAGGAAGCTTGAAGGGGTTAAATCGGGACAAGGGACACGAGAGGGTTTATACTAGTTCGGCCCCTTACGGTGAAGGTACGGCCTACGTCTAGTTGGGTTGGTATTGATGTTTCGATGACCAGGGAGCGAGATACGCTATGCCCGGCTCTCGATGAGTTGTTTCTTGCCCTAAGCCGCCAGCAGGTCGTCCCCTTATATACACGAGTTGACGCCCTGTGGCTTACAGAGTCCCGGCCGGCTTATAAACAGAGTCGGGCTCAGTGACCAGTTAAATCTACCTTACGTTACAAGTCATGCCATCATGGCGGTTTACTACCACGGGCCTTAAGCCGCCCGTGGGCCTTAAGCCCTTTATTGAACCACCATCTTCATGCTTGGTCTTGGCTTCTCTCTGATGAATACTCTTTGCGTAAACCGGCCCCTCCTGGGCGGCTTACACAAATAGTTATATTCCCAACAAATGGGCCTTATACGGGCCGTATGATCGATTGGCCAAACATGGGCCAAACAGACCGCATTCTGGCCGTAAACGGGCTACAGTTGGAATCGTCCGTTCATGGGCCGACCATAACGGGCCATCGTTAATAGGCCGTATTTGATGACGCTATGAAAATGGCCCAACATATTAACGGACCACAAACGGGCCGACTGTAACCACGGGCTGAATTTGGCCCACAAGCAGAAAATGACAGTAACGGGCCGTAAGTAAACGAATGCTGGAAATGAGCCCAAGAATAAATGGGCTCTGAGAAGGCCGAAAGATAACATGGGCTGGAAACGGCCCAACGGAATAACGAGCCGTTAATGGGTATAAAGTGATACACTGTTCTTTACGGGCTAGTTTCACCACGGGTCGTTAATGGGTGTAAAGTGATCACTGTTCATTACGGGCCAGTTTCACCACGGGCCGTTAATAGGCCAAGAGTTACATAGGGCCTCATATGGGCCGAAAGACGTCATGGGCCATACATGGGCCAGAAGTAAAAACGCGCTGGAATCATATTGGATGGCCTAGATGACGCTACTGGGCCTAATTCAAATAGGGCGTAACGGGTCTTGGGTTAGCGGGCTGTAAATGGGCTATATGCGAACATGCCGTTAACAGGCTTTCCATGGGCCGGCCCGCCACCTTTTGACCAAGTCAAACGGGCCGGCCTTTTCATAGGAATGGGCCTCTGTTGGGCTGTGCCACGTGTCGACGTGTCATAGGCGCCTTCTGTCCAATGAGTGGATGACATCTGTCCCAGCGATGAGCCGACACGTGTTTCCTCCAGCCAATGATGATTTTACACGAGGAAAATCCCCATTGGTCGGGGCTGTTAACGGGTTATCGGATCCAAAACCCGACCCGATAGCTTAACGGCATTCCGTTATGGTGGATGCCACGTGTCAGTCACCCTTGACGAAAGCACTTCTGTGACGCGCGATTTATCGTCATGTAAGTGGACACTTCCGTGATGATAATTTTAGTAATGTCATGCAACACTTCTACGACAACACAGGTATGACTATCTTGATTCTATCATAAAATCGTCATGAATGTACATGCATGACAGAAAACGCGACCTACTGTGACAAACACGTGTCATCACGGAAGTGTATTTTTTTTGTAGTGGATGGCAAAATGAACAAAGGTATATTTGATATACATGTTATTGATGTATACTTTACTAGTGTTTATAGCAACCCCTCGGTATTTGATACTAGTTCAGTTGCTAAATATTAGTAACTCGAAACGGGAGTTGCAGAATGAACAGAGACTAGTTAAGGGTGAAGTGATGATGTGTGTTGGAAGTGGTTCCAAGATTGATATAATCTGTTGGAAATATGCCCTAGAGGCAATAATAAAATGGTTATTATTATTTTTCCTTGTTCATGATAATCGTCTATCATTCATGCTATAATTGTATTGACCGAAAACCGTAATACATGTGTGAATACATAGACCACAACATGTCCCTAGTAAGCCTCTAGTTGATTAGCTCGTTGATCAATAGATGGTCATGGTTCCCTGACCATGGACATTGGATGTCATTGATAACAGGATCACATCATTAGGAGAATGATGTGATGGACAAGACCCAATCCTAAGCATAGCACAAGATCGTGTAGTTCGTTTGCTAAAGCTTTTCTAATGTCAAGTATCATTTCCTTAGACCATGAGATTGTGTAACTCCCAGATACCGTAGGAATGCTTTGGGTGTACCAAACGTCACAACGTAACTGGGTGGCTATAAAGGTACACTACAGGTATCTCCGAAAGTGTCTGTTGGGTTGGCACGAATCGAGACTGGGATTTGTCACTCCGTATGACAGAGAGGTATCTCTGGGCCCACTCGGTAATGCTCATCATAATGAGCTCAATGTGAATAAGTAGTTGGTCACGGGATCATGCATTACGGAACGAGTAAAGTGACTTGCCAGTAACGAGATTGAACGAGGTATAGGGATACCGACAATCGAATCTCGGGCAAGTAACGTACCGATTGACAAAGGGAATTTTATATGGGATTGATTGAATCCTCGACATCGTGGTTCATCTGATAAAGTCATCACGGAACATGTGGGAGCCAACATGGGTATCCAGATCCCACTGTTGGTTATTGGCCGGAGAGCTGTCTCGGTCATGTCTGCATGAATCCCGAACCCGTAGGGTCTACACACTTAAGGTACGATGATGCTAGGGTTATAGGGAAAGCTTGTATGTGGTTACCGAATGTTGTTCGGACTCCCGGAAGAGATCCCGGACGTCACGAGGAGTTTCAGAATGGTTCGGAGGTAAAGAATAATATATAGGAAGTGAGGTTTTGGCCACCGGAAGTATTTGGGGCTTCACCGGTAATGTACCCGGACCACCAGAAGGGTTCCGGGGGTCCATCGGGAGGGGACACCAGCCCTGTAGGCTTGCATGGGCCAAGAGTGGGAAGGGACGAGCCCCTGAGTGGCTGGTGCGCCTCCTGTCGGTATCAAAACCGGCGGATCTCGGGTAGGGGGTCCCGATCTGTGCGTCAAGGCTGATGGTAACAGGAAGCAAGGGACACAGATGTTTACCCAGGTTCGGGCCCTCTCGATGGAGGTAAAACCCTACTTCCTACTTGATTAATTTTGATGATATGGGTAGTACAAGAGTAGATCTACCACGAGATCATAAAGGCTAAACCCTAAGAGCTAGCCTATGATGGTATGATTGTAATTGTGATCGGTCTTCTAAGGACCAACCTCTCTGGTTTATATAGACACCGGAGAGGGCTAGGGTTTACATGGAGTCGGTCACAAGGAAGGAAATATAATATCCGGATCGCCAAGCTTGCCTTCCACGCAAAGGAGAGTCCCATCCGGACACGGGCCAAAGTCTTGAGTCTTGTATCTTCACGCTTCAATAGTCCGGACGTTGCACACAGTCCGGCTGTCCGGACACCCCCTTATCCTGGACTCCCTCAGTAGCCCCTGAACTAGGCTTCAATGACAATGAGTCCGGCGCGCAGTATTGTCTTCGGCATTGCAAGGCGGGTTCCTTCTCCGAATACTCCAAAGTACCTGTTACGACAAATAGTGTCCGACCTCCAATCAATGTTGTGCTCCTCGGCTTCAGTGCCTCAGTAATGACCATCTCCACGTGTCGAGCGAATGCGAGGAGTCGAGGCATTTTTGCATTTGCCACCCTCGATCCTCCGGGCCAACCGTCTATTTGAAGGGACAGGGATTCTCAGATCCAAACCCCACTCTCCTCCCTCGAGCTACCATCCTAGAGCGCTCCGCGAAAAACCATTCCAACATGGCCGGCCGTCGTAGCTCTTCTGCTTGCCCTCCTCGCTCTAAGTTGGGGGATTGGGGAGAGTGCTCAGTTCCTCATAGCCGTTTGGTAAAGTTACAAACCCAAGGGCTTCTCCCACCAGCGTTCATGGTCCCCGTCTGGGATGGAATAGCCACTTATGATGGAGGGGAACAAGCTGAGGGATCTCCTAACCCATATCCAGAGGAGCGGATATGCCTCATCCCGCATCTGCTGAGGCGCGTCAGGTTTCCTATCCACCCGTTTCTTCGCGGGCTCCTGGAGTTCTACGGCCTCCAGTTACACAACCTTACCCCCGCCTCTATTCTGCACAAAGCGGGGTATGTCGCCCTTTGCGAGCTGTTTTTAGGCTGCGAACCACACTTCGGATTATGGAGGAAGCTGTTTTGCCTTGTCCCCCGCACCCAGGGAGAGTCCCTATGTCAAGTGGGCGGGGCCGAAGTATGGCGCATCGCCGAGATCGGATACCTGTCCGGCACTCCTGAGAAGGCACCAGAAAATTGGCCTTCAGAGTGGTTCTATATAAATGACGTTCCACCTTCCGGATCCAGTCCGGATAGGTCTCCCAAAGTTCAGCAACGCCCCGCCGAGGGCACATTTAAGCTGGCGTCCCCGGGGCCCTCAAGAAGAGGACACAAGGGAAATATACCTCCTGATGAATAGGATAAAGTTGCTGGCCAAATCCGGACGGACGATAGTCGAGGTCATGGCGATATGCATAAAGCGGGGAGTGCAACCGCTCCAATATCGGGGGAAGCCCATGTGGCATTTCAACGGGGAAGACGACGCCACCGGCTGCCGCTGTAAGGGTCCGGACTCCGCTGCCGCTTTGGCAAGGATATTGTCCGATTTGTACAAAGGGGAAGAGGAGGAATTCCTTCGCATAAAAACGCGGGACGGATTCTCCATGTACAACCCCCCAGAGTGGGTAAGTTGCCATTCTTTTCCCTGTTTCACTTACTCTAGCGTTCTTCTGCTAAAATTACTTGCATCAATGCTTCTGAGTAGGAACTGAGGAGGGCCGTAGAAGGAGTCTTCAGCCCCTCCCCGCAACCAGAGGACCCTGGTAGGGCCCAAGATCCGGGACTCAAAGTAGATCCGGACATTACCGTGGAGCTTGTCAACGGGGTATTTTATCAAGCGAGCTGGGATGGCGCCCTAGTGGCCATTACGGCCGACTACCCTGGACTACTCCCTGTGTCGTGTGTAAGCCGAGCTAAAAAACCCTATCCTCCAAAGAGGACTCCCCCCAGGTATCATAATTTACACTTGAGGCGTCGTTCTATTTGCAGGAACGACGGTCGGAGCGAGGGGCCGAGCCCCTAGGGACTCGTCAACCACGGGCGTCCGGATCGGGCAGGCTCAAGAGGAAGGCGGTGAGGGCTGACACACCACTACAGAGGTAAAGTAATAACCTGTCCTGCAATTATAGAATTGGAATATGACAGCTCCCTTTGTGTCTGGCAGGAAGAGGAATAACCGGACTATATCCGGAGACCCCACCAATCATGCCTCCACCAGCCGGGTTCCAGAACCGGCTTCGGGGGGGGGGGGAGGCGGACACGGGGCCAGCACCACATAGCTCCCCGACGGAGGATGCGGATATGTGTTCGGCCACGAACTCCGAAGTGGAGAGCGCCAAGAATCACCGGCGCCGGAGAGCCGTGCTCCGGAATAACATCTTTTCCGAAGAGGCTTTTAATGCCTTCAATTCGGTGGACGCATATGTCCGAGCTGCTCGAGGCGGGCTTGCCCAAGCGACAAACTAGTATACCAAAGACATACGGGTAAGAAATTTTGATAAGTATGGATAGCAGTAGCCCCTGAGACTTAGAATAGTTGGGACAACTATTTGAAGGATCAATATATCCATAGGTCCTTGTGGACAAGAATGAACAATTGGCGCGGGAGCTGGAGGCATGCAAGGCCCAGCTTTCTGATGCAGTAGCCAAGTTAGAGGGATCCCGAAAGGCCCCCTCTGGTAATATTTGTATCCATTATACGCAGATGTACCAGTTAATAAATGGATGGTGCGGTTAGTCTAACAGTAAATTCTGCAAACAATCTCGGGGTGAATCCAGAGGGCGTAGTGGGTGACGACTCGCATATCCAACGACAGCTAAAGGCTGGCGAGCGCATCCTTACGCAGGTGACGCGAGAGAAGAACAAGCTTTGCGATGCCAATATTCATCTGGACGTGGAATTAAAGGACGTCCGCGCTCAACTGGCAGACTCCGTGAAGGAGAACAAAAAGCTTCGACGCGGCATGTATGGTAAGAGCTCAAGCGAACTGTTTGATAGTTTGGTGAGGAAGTTTATTGAAAAGATTTTTCCTTGCAGGAATGTTAATGGGCCTCCCTGAAGAGGAGATGCCCTCATCTGCAGGTGATTTGCTGCAAGAACTGTCGCAGATGCACGAGCGTGCTCGGCAGGTGATGCACGACATTGCTCAGGCCTTGTGGCCATCAAGCCTCCTGCCGAATGGCATGGGGGAGCTTGCGGACCTGCTTCAAGGAGCCTGATGGCGCTTCCGTCTGTGGAAGATATCAGCATGCCGACAAGGAGCAAGAGAAGCCTAGGCAATGGTGAAGACGCGCTACACCAAGCTGGACCCAAACCATATGGCCGAAGTAGGACCGGCGGGGCCCGATGGGCAAGAAATTCCCGTGAGCCTGGTATATGACTAGGTAGCGTTAGCCGCTAAGTATTCTTAGCAGGATTGTAGGCTAGATAGCCTGTTAGATGGTATAGAGGAGGAATATAGTCAGTCTCAGTGACTGTGTAATTTAATTGGCATAAGTAGCCCCTAGCCGGATTGAAATCATTTGTCATGGCGGACCTTTTCGCTTCAGCCCCCGGATCCTGTAGTCCGGGGTGTGTCCGAATACCCGCTCGGTTATACAAAAACCGGGGTATGCGTGGAGACCAGGCGTAGGGGTCATAAGTGCTTGAACAGACAAGTACCCAACTAGTTATGTTATATTGCATGTATAGCAAGAAACATCTTCCAGGGAGAATAGTTCCGTTAGGGGTTCCTTTCCCTAGGTATGCATGTGTCGATGCACATGTCCGGACTGCGAGCGATGGCGCAGGATACAAAGCTTCTGGTTTTTTGTTGTTGTAACCAACGAATACATCCTTTGTTCACCGATAGAATATTCTCTTAAGGAAACTAGCTTTCGGCTTCACCCAGTCTGAGGTACACATCCGGCTTAACCGGCAGTAACAATCGCAGAGGTGCTCCCCTTATGCCCTAGCCGAATTAGTGGGAACGTAGGGCATAAACACAAGAGCCAGGCAACCCAGCTTGGCCACATCTTAAGTCATATCGATGCATATAATGGTGAAGAAAAGGCACATATGGAATAAGGAACGCATATGCGATGGGCAAAAAGCCGTGTAGAGTAATTATGTCTAGCTTCCGGATAGGAAGCTCCCAGGTACAACTTACACACATAGTGCGGCCGAAATGGTCCGGGAATCCGCACTGTATTAAATACTTTGTGTGCAGAGAAAAAGGGTCAAGAAAGGAGAGAAAAGGGGTGGAGCATAATTAAAAGGGAGGGGTAAGGAGACGAACACTGAGTTCGGTGTTAGGCGTAGAATCTCCGGAGTCTGGCCGCGTTCCATGGGTTCGGCTCGAGTCTGTTATCGGATGCATTATGTAGACGGTACGCTCCTCCGATGAGAACTTTGTCAATGACGAAGGGACCTTCCCACTTGGGTTTGAGTTTGTCCTTCTTCATCTCCGGTAGGAGTAGAACGAGCTCGCCAATATTGTAAGTTTTGGCCCGCACTTCTCTGCTTTGATATCGTCGAGCCTGCTGCTGATAGAATGCGAAACGGGCTTTTGCGACATGGCGCTCCTCCTCCAGGGCATCCAAGTTATCCTGCCGATCTAACTCGGCTTCCTTCTCTTCGTACATGCATATGCGTGGCGAATCATGTATTATGTCGCAGGGTAGTACTGCTTCCACGCCGTACACCATGAAAAATGGTGTATATCTGGTGGTTCGATTCGGTGTGGTCCGCAGCCCCAGAGTACAGAGTCGAGCTCCTCTACCCAGTGCGTATCCGATTCTGTTAAAGATCGCACTAGTCTGGGTTTGATGCCGCTCATAATGAGACCATTTGCCCGTTCGACCTGGCCGTTTGTTTGAGGGTGGTAGACGGAAGCGTAGTCGAGCTTAATGCCCATTTTGCCGCACCAAGTTTTCACTTCATCGGCTGTGAAATTTGAGCCATTATAAGTGATGATGCTGTGGGGGACACCGTATCGGTGTACGACCCCGGATAAGAAGTCTATTACTGGTCCGGATTCGGCCGTTTTAACTGGTTTGGCTTCTATCCATTTGGTGAATTTGTCCACCATGACCAATAAGTATTTTTTCTTATGGCTTCCCCCTTTAAGAGGCCCGACCATATCCAGCCCCCAGACCGCGAAGGGCCAAGTTATGGGGATCGTTTGGAGAGCGGTAGGGGGCATATGACTCTGATTGGCGAAGAGCTGGCAGCCGACGCAATGTTGGACAAGGTTCTGTGCGTCTGCTCGGGCCGTCGGCCAATAGAAGCCTGTACGGAAGGCTTTGCTGACTAGCGCTCGAGCTGCGGTGTGGTGTCCGCCCAGTCCGACATGGATTTCAGCCAGGAGTTGCCGCCCTTCCTCTTCGGAGATGCACCTTTGGAGCACTCCCGTCGCGTTTTTCTTTTAGAGTTCCCCTTCGTGGACTTTGTAAGCTTTAGAACGCCAGACTATGCAGCGTGCTTCATTTTGGTCTTCGGGGAGCTCCTGCCTATTTAGGTAGGCCAAGAAAGGCTCGGTCCATAGGGCGATTACGACCATGATTTCGTGGGCCGAAGATGTTATTTCGGTGGCAGAGCCTCCGATTGTGTCTGATGGTTCGGAGTCTGGGGGTGTATTCGGATCCGTGCTGGTATTGCCGGACTCCCCTTCCCATACTACGGATGGCTTGAACAGCCTTTCCAGGAATATATTAGGTGGGACAGGGTCACGTTTGGCACCGATGCGGGCGAGGACGTCCGCCGCTTGATTATTTTCTCGAGCCACATGGTGGAATTCGAGCCCCTCGAACCGAGCTGACATTTTGAGGATGGCATTATGATAGGCCGCCATTTTCGGATCCTTGGCATCAAAGTCTCCGTTTATTTGTGATATTGTGAGGTTCGAATCCCTGCGCACTTCCAGGCGTTGGATGCCCATAGAGACTACCATCCGAAGACCATGCAACAGGGCCTCATATTCGGCTGTATTGTTGGAGTCTGTGTATAATATTTGTAGGATCTACTGGACCTTGTCCCCGGTGGGAGACGTCAGGACTACCCCTGCTCCCAGTCCGGCCAGCATTTTGGAGCCGTCAAAGTGCATGATCCAGTTGGAGTACGCGCCATACTCTTTAGGGAGTTCGGCTTCTGTCCATTCGGCGACAAAGTCAGCCAGTACTTGCGACTTAATGGCTCGCCGTGGTTTGTATATTATGTCGAACGACAGGAGCTCGATAGCCCATTTAGCAATCCGGCCCGTGGCGTTGTGGTTATTAATTATGTCATTGAGTGGTACTTCAGAGGCGGCGGTAATCGAACCCCCTTGAAAGTAGTGTCTTAGCTTCCGGGATGCAATGAAGACCGCGCATGCTATTTTTTGATACTGTGGGTATCGGGATTTGCATGGGGTGAGGACCGTGGATACGTAATAAACCGGCTTTTGAAGCGGGAATTTGTATCCGTCCACCTCTCGTTCGACGACGAGCACTGCGCTTACCACTTGATGTGTTGCAGCTATGTATAGTAGCATAGGTTCGCCGATGTTTGGCGCTGTTAGGACTGGATTACTGGCCAATAAGGTCTTTATCTCATTGAGTCCGGCCGTGGCTGCATCCGTCCATACAAAGTGTTCGGTGCGCCGGAGGAGGCGGTAAAGAGGCAATGCCTTTTCTCCTAGCCTAGATATAAAGCGGCTCAAAGTGGCCACACATCCAGCTAGCTTCTGGATGTGCTTGAGGTCTGTTGGTATAGCCAACTGCGACAGAGCTCGGATTTTTGCTGGATTCGCTTTGATTCCTCTATTGGAAACAATGAAGCCCAGCAGCTTCCCCGAGGGGACACCGAAAACGCATTTTCCGGATTCAACTTGATGTCGTATGTTCGGAGGTTATCGAATGTAAGCCTCAAGTCATCTATTATGGTTTCAACGTGTCTAGTTTTTATTACCACGTCATCCACATATGCTTCCATTGTTTTGCCGATTTGTTTTTCTAGGCATGTTTGAATCATGCGTTGATAGGTTACGCCGGCATTCTTGAGCCCGAAGGGCATAGTGTTGAAGCAAAAAGGGCTATATGGCGTTATAAAAGCTGTTGCAGCTTGGTCAGACTCTGTCATCTTTATTTGATGGTATCCGGAGTATGCGTCGAGAAAACACAGCGAGTCGTGTCCAGCTGTGGCATCGATGATTTGATCGATGCGAGGGAGGGGAAAGGGATCATTGGGACAAGCCTTGTTGAGGTCTTTGAAGTCGACACATAAGCGCCAGGATTTGTCCTTTTTTGGTACCATTACCAAATTTGCCAGCCAATCCGGATGTTTAATATCTCTGATGAATCCGGCCTCAAGCAGCTTGGCTAGCTCTTCCCCCATGGCCTGCCGTTTGGGTTCTGAAAACTGCCTTAGGGTCTGTTTGACCAGTTTGTATCCCTTTAGTATATTGAGGCTGTGTTCGGCCAGCCGGCATGGGATGCCTGGCATGTCCGAAGGGTGCCAGGCGAAAATGTCCCAATTCTCGCGTAAGAAATCTCGCAGTGCGGCGTCCATCATGGGACTCAACCGTGTCCCGATGGATGTTGTCTTCATGGGGTCCGTTGGATGGACTTGGAATTTGACTATCTCGTCTGCAGGTTTAAATGAGGTGGACTTTGGTCGCTTGTCGAGTATCACGTCGTCCCTGTCCATGGTGGCCCGCAGTGTTGCTAACTCTTCGGCTGCTAGGGCTTCAGATAATGCTTCTAGGGCTAGTGCTGCGGTTTTGTTTTCGGCACGAAGTATGACATCCGGATCACTAGCTAGAGTGATGATTCCGTTGGGTCCAGGCATTTTAAGCTTCATGTACCCGTAATGGGGTACAACTTGAAAGCTTGTAAACACGTCCCGCCCTAGAAGGGCGTGGTATCCGCTGCTAAAGGGGGCCACTTGGAATGTGATTTCTTCGGACCTATAGTTCTCCGGGGTGCCGAATGCCACATCGAGTGTGACTTTTCCCGTGCACCGCGCTTCCCGAGTAGGGATGATTCCCCTGAAGGTGGTGCCGCTTTGCTCAATGCGGCCTTTATGGATTTCCATTTTGTTGAGCGTTTCTTCATAGATCAAGTTTAACCCGCTTCCGCCATCCACGAGTACTTTGGTGAGCCGAAAGCCGTCCACGATTGGGCTGAGGACCAGAGCGGCCGGTGCCCGGACAGTCTGGAATCGAGGTTCATCACTGGTTATTGAAAGTTATAGCAGTGTCGTTCCAGGGGTTTATCTTTGCCACATGGCAAATTTCCGCAGAGCTTCGATGAGCCCGCTTGCGCCTGTTGTTCGAGGCAAAAGTCTCGAAGACTGTTAGTACCGTATTGTGTCCGCTAGCAGGATATTGTTCCGCTTTATGGCTTACAAGAATATCCTTGCCACTTTTTGCCACCTGCCAGAGTATCCAACATGCCCTAAGGCTATGAGTTGGTATTGTATCCGGAGTACTATGGAGCTTACATGGCCCGTCGAGCCATTCCTCCTATACGGATCCCCGCCCTGGGGTGGGCTTTGGTTTCTTGGGCATTGGATCAGATGACTTACGAGAGTTCACCCATTTAGTTGGGACAAAGGTCTTGTTGAGAGCAGTACTATCCCAAAATTCCATTTGGGTCTTCCAAGCGCTTTCCATTGCACAGTACTTTTGTACTATGATTGCCAAGTCCGCGAAGCGTACTATTTCACGGCGGCTTATAGCATTGAGGAGCCCTTCGTCCGTGCAGTTTTTGCAGAAGAGTGAGACCATGTTCCCTCGCGGCAGTCCTTGACCTTGTTAAGCGCAAGGAGGAATCTGGCCCAGTAATGATGAACCGTTTCCTGGGGCTCTTGCCTGATGCAGGAGAGACAATTTAAGTCCAGATAGGTGTTGTTAGCAGAATCCGGATTATGATCCAATCTAACGCCCAAGGGCGCGGGTGGTTCCGAGCTTAACAACTCGGAATCCAGAGTACTACCCAATTTCTTTGGCCTAATGCCCGATTCTAAGTCCGGGACCTGGGTCAGGTTGTCTTCTGAGCAGATTTTCGGCTCAAGGAGTTTGGTGATCTGAACATAATTCGTCCTCAAAGTTGAGGGACAATCCGCGTGTGGTTCCTCCACTATCGCTATCTCATGGGTGGCCGGTGGGGATCTGATGTCCCTTCAGTCGGATTTAAGCCCAATCCGGTCATAGTTCGTAGCGACTCCCAGAGCGGCGATGCGATCCAAGAGTTCATTAAGGTAGGAGAGCTCCATTGGATCCATCTGTTCGGCAAGTTTCGAACTGACACAAAGGTTATGATCGATGACCCGAGAGGCCATCGTCGGTGCTACCGCTGACGGGGCGGCCATGGTAAAGCCGCCGAGTCGGAGCGTCTGGCCTACAGCTAGATCTCCCTCCGAGGTGATATCATCCTTGATGACGAGACGAGCCATCGAGCCTAGCGGCGATGACACATAGGAACTCTCAATGAAAGCACCAATGTCGGTGTCAAAACCGGCGGATCTCGGGTAGGGGGTCCCGATCTGTGCATCAAGGCTGATGGTAACAGGAAGCAAGGGACACAGATGTTTACCCAGGTTCGGGCCCTCTCGATGGAGGTAAAACCCTACTTCTTGCTTTATTAATATTGATGATATGGGTAGTACAAGAGTAGATCTACCACGAGATTGTAGAGGCTAAACCCTAAGAGCTAGCCTATGATGGTATGATTGTAATTGTGATCGATCTTCTAAGGACCAACCTCTCCGATTTATATAGACACCGGAGAGGGCTAGGGTTTACATGGAGTCGGTCACAAGGAAGGAAATATAATATCCAGATCGCCAAGCTTGCCTGCCATGCAAAGGAGAGTCATCCGGACATGGGCCAAAGTCTTGAGTCTTGTATCTTCACGCTTCAATAGTCCAGACGTTGCACACAGTCCGGCTATCCGGACACCCCCTTATCTAGGACTCCCTCACCTCCCACCAAGGCCCAAGGCACAGCTAGGAGGAGAAGGGGAAACCCTAGGCGCATATGGGCCTAAAGGCCCACCCTAGGGCACGCCCCCTCTCTTCCCTCTTGGCCGCCCCCCTCCAATCCCATCTAGGGCTGCCGCACCCCCTAGGGTGGGAACCCTAGAGGGGGCGCAACTACCTCCCCTCCTCCTATATATAGTGGGGTTTTGGGGGCTGCCAAAGACATGAGTCTCTTTCTCTCTCGACACAGCCCTACCTCTCCACATCCTCGTCCTTCGTAGTGCTTGGCGAAGCCCTGCTGGAAACCACGCTGCTCCACCACCACCATGCCGCCGTGGTGTTGCTAGAGTTTTCTTCGCCAACCTCTCCTCCTTGCTGGATCAAGGCGCAGGAGACATCACTGGGCTACACGTGTGTTGAACACGGAGGCACCGTTGTTCGGCGCTTAGATCGGAATCGATCGCGATCTGAATCGTTGCGTGTAAGACTCCTCCAACCGCGTTCTTGTAACGCTTCCGCATCACGATCTTCAAGGGTATGAAGATACGCTCCCCTCTCTCTCGTTGCTAGTGTCTTCATAGATTGATCTTGGTGATGCGTAGAAAATTTTGAATTTCTGCTAGGTTCTCCAATAGTGGCATCATGAGCTAGGTCTATGCGTTGTTTCTATGCACGAGTAGAACACAAGTTGTTGTGGGCGTCGATTTTGTCAATTTATTTGCTGTTACTAGTCCTATCTTGATTCGGCGGAATCGTGGGATGAAGCGGCCTGGACCGACCTTACACGTACGCTTACGTGAGACAGGTTCCACCGACTGACATGCACTAGTTGCATAAGGTGGCTAGCGGGTGTCTGTCTCTCCCACTTTAATCGGATCGGATTCGATGAAAAGGGTCCTTATGAAGGGTAAATAGCAATTGGCTTATCACATTGTGGTTTTGGCCTAGGTAAGAAACGTTCTTGCTAGAAACCTATAGCAGCCACGTAAAAACTTGCAACAACAATTAAAGGACGTCTAACTTGTTCTTGCAGCATATGGCGTGTGATGTGATATGGCCAAAAGGATGTGATGAATGATATATGTGATGTATGAGATCGATCATGTTCTTGTAGTAGGAATCACGACTTGCATGTCGATGAGTATGACAATCGGCAGGAGCCATAGGAGTTGTCTTAATTTATTGTATGACCTGCGTGTCATGAAAACGCCATGTAATTACTTTAGTTTATTGCTAACCGTTAGCCATAGTAGTAGAAGTAACAGTTGGGGAGACAACTCCATGAAGACACAATGATGGAGATCATGATGATGGAGATCATGGTGTCATGCCAGTGACGATGATGATCATGGTGCCCCGAAGATGGAGATCAAAAGGAGAAAAATGATATTGGCCATATCATGTCACTGTTTGATTGCATGTGATGTTTATCATGTTTTTACATCTTATTTGCTTATAACGACGGTAGCTTAAATAAGATGATCCCTCGGTAAAATTTCAAGAAAGTGTTCCCCCTAATTGTGCACCGTTGCGAAAGTTTGTTGTTTCGAAGCACCACGTGATGATCGGGCGTGATAGATTCTAATGTTCGCATACAACGGGTGTAAGCCAGATTTACACATGCAAAAAACTTAGGTTCACTTGATGAGCCTAGCATGTACAGACATGGCCTCGGAACACAAGAGACCGAAAGGTCGAACATGAGTCGT
The DNA here is from genome assembly GCF_002162155.2 of Triticum dicoccoides. Classification (NCBI taxonomy): domain Eukaryota; kingdom Viridiplantae; phylum Streptophyta; class Magnoliopsida; order Poales; family Poaceae; genus Triticum; species Triticum dicoccoides. The sequence goes on along the minus strand of NC_041383.1, from coordinate 242,158,184 downwards.
ATAGTAGATACGATCAACATGAAGATGTTCACCGATGATGACTAGTCCGTCTCACATGATGATCGGACACAACCTAGTTGACTCGGATCATGTATCACTTACATGACTAGAGGGATGTCTATCTGAGTGAGAGTTCATTAAATAATTTGATTAGATGAACTTAATTATCATGAACTTAGTTTAAAAATCTTTGCAATATGTCTTGTAGATCAAATGGCCCATGCTAATGTTGCCCTCAACTTTAATGCGTTCCTAGAGAAAACCAAGCTGAAAGACGATGGTAGCAACTATACAGACTGGGTCCGAAACTTGAGGATCATCCTCATAGCTGCCAAGAAAGCATATGTCCTAGAAGCACCGCTAGGTGAAGCACCCATTTTCCCAACAACTCAAGACGTTATGAACGCTTGGCAGTCACGTAGTGATGATTACTCCCTGGTTTACTGCGGCATGCTTTAAAGCTTAGAACCGGGGCTCCAAAAGCGTTTTGAGCAGCACGGAGCATATGAGATGTTCGAAGAGCTGAAAATGGTTTTCCAAGCTCATGCCCAGGTAGAGAGATATGAAGTCTCCGACAAATTCTACAGTTGTAAGATGGAGGAAAACAGTTCTGTCAGTGAGCATATACTCACTATGTCCGGGTTACACAACCATTTGTCTCAGTTGGGAGTTAATCTCCCAGATGACTCGGTCATTAACAGGATCCTCCAGTCTCTCCCACCTAGCTACAAGATATTTGTGATGAACTACAATATGCAGGGGATGGAGAAGTCCATTCCTGAGTTATATTCAATGCTGAAATCAGCAGAGGTGGAGATCAAAAAGGAACATCAAGTGTTGATGGTGAATAAGACCACTAGTTTCAAGAAGGGCAAGGGTAAAAAGAACTTCAAGAAGGACGGCAAGGGAGTTGCCACGCCTGGTAAATCAGTTGCCTGGAAGAAGCCAAAGAATGGACCCAAGCCCGAGACTCAGTGCTTTTATTGCAAGGGAAATGGTCACTTGAAGCAGAACTGCCCCAAGTACTTAGCGGACAAGAAGGCCGGCAACACCAAAGGTATATGTGATATACATGTTATTGATGTGTACCTTACCAGTACTCATAGTAGCTCCTGGGTACTTGATACCGGTGCGATTGCTCATATTTGTAACTCAAAACAGGAGCTGCGCAATAAGCGGAGACTGGCGAAGGACGAGGTGATGATGCGCGTCAGGAATGGTTCCAAGGTCGATGTGATCGCCGTCAGCACGCTACCTCTACATTTACATACGGGATTAGTTTTAAACCTCAATAAATAGCTTTGAGCATGAACATTATATCTGGATCTCGTTTAATGCAAGATGGCTACTCATTTAAATCTGAGAATAATGGTTGTTCTATTTATATGAGAGATATGTTTTATGGTCATGCCCCGCTGGTCAATGGTTTATTCTTATTGAATCTCGAACGTGATGTTACACATATTCATAGTGTGAATACCAAAAGATGTAAGGTTAATAATGATAGTCCCACATACTTGTGGCACTGCTGCCTTGGTCACATTGGTGTCAAACGCATGAAGAAGCTCCATGCAGATGGACTTTTGGAGTCTCTTGATTATGAATCATTTGACACGTGACCATGCCTCATGGGCAAAATGACTAGGACTCCGTTCTCCGGAACAATGGAGCGAGCAACCAACTTATTGGAAATCATACATACTGATGTGTGCGGTCCAATGAGCATTGAGGCTCGCGGTGGCTATCGTTATATTCTCACCCTCACCGTTGACTTAAGTAGATATGGGTATGTCTACTTAATGAAACACAAGTCTGAGACCTTTGAAAAGTTCAAGGAATTTTAGAGTGAGGTAGAGAATCAACATGATAGGAAAATAAAGTTCTTACGATCAGATCGTGGGGGAGAATATTTGAGTCACGAGTTTGGTACACACTTAAGGAAATGTGGAATCGTTTCACAACTCACGCCGCCTGGAACACCTCAGCGTAACGGTGTGTCCAATTGTCGTAATCGCACTCTATTGGATATGGTGCGATCTATGATGTCTCTTACCGATCTACCGCTATCATTTTGGGGTTATGCTTTAGAGACAGCTACATTAGCTTTAAATAGGGCACCGTCTAAATCCGTTGAGACGACACCATATGAATTATGGTTTGGGAAGAAACCTAAGATATCGTTTCTAAAAGTTTGGGGACGCGATGCTTATGTCAAGAAACTTCAACCTGAAAAGCTCGAACCCAAGTCGAAAAAATGCGTCTTCATAGGATACCCTAAGGAAACCATTGGGTATACCTTCTACCTCAGATCCGAAGGCAAGATCTTTGTTGCCAAGAACAGATCCTTTCTGGAGAAATGGTTTCTCTCGAAAGAAGTAAGTGGGAGGAAAGTAGAACTTGATGAAGTACTGCCTCTTGAACCGGAAAGTAGCGCAGCTCAGGAAAATGTTTCTGTGATGCCTGCACCGACTAGAGAGGAAGTTAATGATGATGATCAAGGAACTTCGAATCAAGTTGCTACTGAACTTCGTAAGTCCACAAGGACACGTTCCACCCCAGAATGGTATGGCAACCCTGTCCCGGAAATCATGTCGTTAGACAACGCTGAACCTTTGAACTATGAAGAAGCGATGGCGGGCCCAGATTCCAACAAATGGCTTGAAGCCATGAAATCCGAGATAGGATCCATGTATGAAAACAAAGTATGGACTTTGATAGACTTGCCCGATGATCGCCGAGCCATAGAAAACAAGTGAATCTTTAAGAAGAAGACTGCTGCAGATGGTAATGTGACCATCTATAAAGCTCGGCTTGTAGCTAAGGGTTATCGGCAAGTTCAAGGGGTTGGCTACGATGAGACCTTCTCACCCATAGTGAAGCTGAAGTCCATCCGAATCATGTTAGCAATTGCCGCATTCTATGATTATGAAATATGGCAAATGGATGTCAAAACGGCATTCCTTAATGGCTTCCTTAAGGAAGAATTGTATTGATGCAGCCGGAAGGTTTTGTCGATCCTAAGAATTCTAACAAGGTATGCAAGCTCCAACGCTCCATCTATGGGCTGGTGCAAGCATCTCGGAGTTGGAACATTCGCTTTGATGAAATGATCAAAGCGTTTGGGTTTATGCAGATTTATGGAGAAGCCTGTGTTTACAAGAAAGTGAGTGGGAGCTCTGTAGCATTTCTCATATTATATGTGGATGACATACTATTGATGGGAAATGATATAGAACTTTTGGAAAGCATAAAGGCCTAGTTGAATAAGTGTTTTTCAATGAAGGGCCTTGGAGAAGCTGCTTACATATTAGGCATCAAGATCTATAGAGATAGATCGAGACGCCTCATAGGTCTTTCACAAAGCACATACCTTGATAATATATTGAAGAAGTTCAATATGGATCAGTCCAAGAAGGGGTTCTTGCCTGTATTGCAAGGTGTGAAATTGAGCTCGGCTCAAAGCCCGACCATGACAGAAGATAGAGAAAAGATGAGTGTCATCCCCTATGCCTCAGCCATAGGGTCTATTATGTATGCCATGCTGTGTACCAGACCTGATGTAAACCTTGTCGTAAGTTTGGTAGGGAGGTACCAAAGTAATACCGACATGGAACACTGGACAACGGTCAAGAATATCCTGAAGTACCTGAAAAGGACTAACGATATGTTTCTCATTTATGGAGGTGACGAAGAGCTCGTCGTAAAGGGTTACGTTGATGCTAGCTTCGACACAGATCTGGATGACTCCAAGTCACAAACCGGATACATGTATATTTTGAATGGTGGGGTAGTAAGCTGGTGTAGTTGCAAGCAAAGCGTCGTGGCGGGATCTACATGTGAAGCGGAGTACATTGCAGCCTCGGAGGCAGCACATGAAGCAATCTGGATGAAGGAGTTCATTACCGACCTAGGAGTTATTCCCAATGCGTCGGGCCAGATGACTCTGTTCTGTGACAATACTGGTGCTATTGCCCTTGCTAAGGAGCCCAGGTTTCACAAGAAGACCAGGCATATCAAGCGTCGCTTCAACTCCATTCGTGAAAATGTCCAAGATGGAGACATATATATTTGTAAAGTGCATACGGATCTGAATGTCGCAGATCTGTTGACTAAACCTATTCCACGAGCAAAACATTATCAACACTAGAACTCTATGGGTGTTCGATTCATCACAATGTAACTAGAATATTGACTCTAGTGCAAGTGGGAGACTGTTGGAAATATGCCCTAGAGGCAATAATAAAATGGTTATTATTATTTTTCCTTGTTCATGATAATTGTCTATCATTCATGCTATAATTGTATTGACTGGAAACCATAATACATTGTGAATACATAGACCACAACATGCACTACAAAAAAAGACACATCCGTGACATTTTGGGCTGAACGAATTTTTTTTCTGTCATACATATGAAACTTCTATGACGATAATTGTGACAAAACCCGATATCATCATAGATGTGGTGGCGTCCTACTTCTATGACAAAAAATCATGACAGAAAATGGGTTTCTCGTCCTGGGCGGGCCGGGGACGCAGCTGCATGACATTCTTTGGGCCGTCCATGACGGAAAAAACCGTGGTAGAAATGAGGGGGAGGAAAATTTCGGGGAGTTCCCGGTTACGGTGGGAGGTCGGGGGCCGAGCGATGTGCGTTTCTCTCGTACACGTACACGCGTGTGTGCGAGGCGTTGGCTCTAACTGAACCCGAGCGTGGCGTTGGGATCTAACTGAACCCGAGCGATTGCACTGCAGGCTACGCGTTACTGAACCCGAGCGATCGATCGATGGCTCTTAACTGAACCCACTCGAGCGATTCCTTTGCTACTACTGCT
>NC_041383.1:242115354-242153032 GCF_002162155.2 Triticum dicoccoides | reverse complement strand
TGAACAGTAGAGGGTGGAGGGGTGCCCGTGGAGGGGTGGTTGAACAGGACCCCGTGGTGTGGAGGGCTGGATGAATAGTAGACGGTGGAGGGGTGGTTGACAGTAGCCGGTGGAGTAGCGCGCGGTGTAGGCTGGATGAACATGAGCCCGTGGAGACTGGAGGAGGTCGACGGTAGCCCGCGGAGGCTGGAGGAGGTCGACGGTGGAGATGAACAGTATCCCATGGAGTCCTGTTTTGCGGTACGCCACACCCTCCCGATGAACATGACCCCCATTTCGACCGTAGCGCTCCAACACAAGTCCGTTTCGTCCGTTTTGCGGTACCCCACACCCCTCCCGATCAACAGGACCCCCGTTTCGACCGTAGGAGGTCCGTTTCGTCCGTTTTGCGGTACGCCACACCCCTCCCGATCAACAGGACCCCCGTTTTGACCGTAGGAGGTCCATTTCCTCCGTTTTGCGGTACGCCACACCCCTCCTGATCAATAGGACCCCGTTCCGAACGTAGGAGGTCCGTTTCCTCTATTCTGTGGTACACCAGGCCTCGTTTCCATTGCCTGTTCCGTACAAGCCCTCCTGATGAACATGACCACACATTCCGTTCCAACCCAGCCGGTTGGCTCCCACGCGTTCCGTTGCCTCCCGATGAACATGACGCATTCCGTTGCCTCCCCATGAACATGACACATTCCGTTGCCTCCCAATGAACACGACGCATTCTGTTGCCTCCCCATGAACACGATGACGATGCTGTTTCTCCGTTCCGACCCAGCCATGTACACGAGCCCTCGGTTATGTATGCGTGAGTAGGCGTTCGAGACCCCGCCGGTATGTACACATACGTGGCCGTATTTTCTTTCTTGCACCCTGGCCGTTGTACGTACGTGTACATGCTACGTGCGTGCCTCTACTACGACACGTGCGCGCCTCTACATCCACCAGTATATATGTACGTACACGTTCGTGACCAGAATGACAATGCTACGTACGCTTCGACCAGGTCGGTCCCGACTATTAGGCACTTCCTTGCGTGCGAAGATGTAGCTGGTGGGTCGCAACAGTCAGGGGGGGGCGAATCATTTTGGTTTTGTTTTTTTGCCCAGACACACTTCCTTGCGTGCGAAGGTGTAGCTGGTGGGTCCCAACAGTCAGGGGGGAAACATTTTTTCGTGAAATACGGTGGCCCGTCCGGTGGGTCCCTGCTGTCAGGTGGTGGAATAATTATTTTGCCCGTAATAAGGAGGCACTTCCTTGCGGCCGCCGTGGACCCAGCTGTCAGTCTCTCCACGCACAGTACTCTTCCGATGGAAGTCGGTCGTTGACCACATTGACCACGCCACGCTAAGAGCACCACGGCGGTGGACGACGGCGAGGCCTAGGAAGGGGACGATACGGAGGCAGGGAAGACTCGGCAGTTGTTTCCCACACGGAGGGGAGTACGTCTGTACGAGGGTTTACTGGTTCGTCTGCCGTCGCCGGAGAATAACAGCAAGTGTGGGTGAGTAGAGGGATGGCTAGGCCAGCGATGGGAGTATGGTGGGGCGGTGAGGCCTGCGCGGCAGCACAGCCGGCCGCGGGGAGGAGGGAGCAGGCAGTCCCGCCGGCGCTTGTTTGAGCGGCTGGAGCAGGAAAAGCAGAGATTGAAGAAGCACGACGGCCGTTGGATGGACATCCAACAGTCACTGCTTGTGCGTCAACCTCTTTTTAAGGAAAGCCTCAAATCTGTGGAAAACAACATACAACCCATCTGCCATTATTTCTAATAATTTACAACCCATTTGCTAATTCTTAAGGTTTTTTTGGAGCCCATATTCTTTTTGTTAGCATTACAGCCCATATTGTGGCCACGGTTAAAAAATTATACGAAATTTTGCATATTTTGGTGCGGTCCGAACTGTTTTTAATCCCGAAATTTTGACTCACATTCAAACTGATTTTAAAAATAAATGTATATCAATATAAAATCCAACAAATTCTCCACGCATAAAAATTAATGTAATTTAAAATCTTGAAATGAAAAAAGAGATATTTGAAACTAATTGCCAGTTTGATGTGTTTTAAAAATGTACAACCCATTTCTCATTACTGATGGGCCATGTTCTCGGCCAGCCGAATGAAAGCTCTCCTTGTCTTGAAAGATTTGCAGCCCAACGGGCCTGGCAAAGCGACTTACTTGGCAAATCACAAAAAAATTGGGCTGTAGCTGTGGACCCAGCTGTCAGCCTCTCCACGTACAGTACTCTTCCGATGGAAGTCGTTCCTTGACCACGTTGACCACGCCGCGCGGAGAGCATCATGGCGGTGGACGACGGCGAGGCCTAGGAAGGGGGCGACGTGGAGCCGGGGAGGACGCGGCAGTGGAAGCCCGCGCGGAGAGGAGTACGAGGGTTCACTAGTTCGGCTGCGGTATGAGGCTGCCGTCGCCGCAGGGCCTGGCCAGCGGTGGGAATAGTAGGGGGCGGTGAGGCCTCCGCGGTAGCACAGCCAGCCATGGGAGGCAATAGCATGCGGCACGACCGGCGCTGCTTTGGGTGGCTCGAGCAAGAAGACCAGAGGTTGAAGAAGCACTACGGCCGTTGGATGGACATCATATGGTCACTGGAGCTAGAATCGTTCATATTGACTAAGTTGACAAAGAACTTCGTCCTCGTCAACTTAGTAGGCCCACAAGTCAGCCTCCCACCAAGGTGGGTCCCAGCTAGCCGGGGGAGTATTCATTTTATTGTGCGTAATAAGGAGGCACTTCCGGTGGGTCTGAGCTGACAGCGGGGGAACGTTTTTTTTGCGAAATACGCTGGCCCGTCCGGTGGGTCCCGGCAGTCAGGGGGAAACGATTTTTTTCACAAAATACTGGTGGCCAGTCCGGTGGGTCCCCGCTGTCAGGTGAAGGAATAATTTTTTTTGTGCGTAATAAGGAGGCACTTCCTTGCGGCTGCCGTGGACCCAGCTGTCAGCCTCTCCATGTACAGTACTCTTCCGATGGAAGTCAGTCATTGACCACATTGACCGGCGCTGCTTTGGGCGGCTGGAGCAAGAAGACCAGAGGTTGAAGAAGCACTATGGCCGTTGGATGAACATCGTACGGTCACTGGACTATTGACTAAGTTGACAAAGCCCTCCGTCCCCGTCAACTTAGTAGGCCCACAAGTCAGCCCAACAATATGGTGGGTCCCAGCTAGCAGGGGGGTATTCATTTTTTTGGGTGTAATAAGGAGGCACTTCCTTGCGTGCGAAGATATAGCTGGTGGGTCCGACCTGTCAGCGGGGGGAACATTTTTTTCACGAAATACAGAGGCCCTTTGTCGGTGTCAAAACCGGCGGATCTCGGGTAGGGGGTCCCGAACTGCGCGTCTAGGCGGATGGTAACAAGAGACAAGGGACACGATGTTTTTACCCAGGTTCGGGCCCTCTCGATGGAGGTAAAACCCTACTCCTACTTGATTGATATTGATGATATGGGTATTACAAGAGTGGATCTACCACGAGATCAAGGAGGCTAAACCCTAGAAGCTAGCCTATGGTATGATTGTTGTAATGGTTGTGTGTCCTACGGACTAAAACCCTCTAGTTTATATAGACATCGGAGAGGGCTAGGGTTACACAGAGTCGGTTACAATGGTAGGAGATCTACATATCCGTATCGCCAAGCTTGCCTTCCACGCCAAGGAAAGTCCCATCCGGACACGGGACGAAGTCTTCAATCTTGTATCTTCATAGTCTTGGAGTCCGGCTGACGATGATAGTCCGGCTGTCCGGACACCCCCTAGTCCAGGACTCCCTCAATAGCCCCTGAACCAGGCTTCAATGACGATGAGTCCGGCACGCATATTGTTCGGCATTGCAAGGCGGGTTCCTCCTCCGAGTAATTCATAGAAGATTCTGAACACCAGGATAGTGTCTGGCTCTGCCAAATAAATTCCACATTCCACCGTAGAGAGAATAACATGTACACAAGTTCAATCTGCTGACGTATTTTGTGGCATGACGTCACACCACTTACCAAGCCTTTACTTGAATCGTTTTTTATTATACCACCTCAGCGCGTTTAGCGAAGCGGTTTCCTTGGCACGTCTTGTTGAAGCAGAGATCGTGTTCCCCTTATTCTGAGATTCTCATCAATACAGACGTGGGTAACCCAACCGCGCCATTGATGGTGGCACTTGGGAGATAAGCAGGTTTTACTAGGCCGGTGGGGACGCATAGTCTTCGTCCGCCCATATATAAGGGGATAAGGATCCACCTTTTTACCTACGCCTTCTTCCTCCTTTGCTTATCCATCTCCGCGCACTCGAGCTCCAGCACCCAAGCCCGCACATCTCGTCTCGACCTTCTCCAGTCATGTCCGGAGCGGGAGGCAAGTGGTTGGCTTCCTACGTTACAGAGGAGCATATCAAGAAGCTGCGCGGCGCCGGATACCTGTCCAGCGACATCGGGCACCGGCTGCCCGACAAGGGGCAGCTCATCCCCACCCCCAGGCCCCATGAGAGGGTCGTATTCCTTCCCCACTTCCTCCGCGGACTGGGCTTCCCGTTGCATCCCTTTGTCCGGGGGCTCATGTACTACTACGGCCTGGACTTCCACGATCTGGCGCCAAACTTCATCCTCAACATCTCGGCGTTTATCGTTGTGTGCGAGGCCTTCCTCTGCATCCAGCCCCACTTTGGCTTGTGGCTCAAGACCTTCAATGTCAAGCCGAAGGTAGTGAAGGGCGTCCAAGCGGAGTGCAGAGGCGCCATGGTGGGCAAGATGCCCAACATCATATGGCTCGAAGGGGCCTTCATGGAGTCCGTCAAGGGGTGGCAATCGGGGTGGTTCTACATCACCGAGCCGCGTGGCCCTAAATGGGCAGCGGCCCCCGAGTTCAGATCTGGTATCCCCATGCAGCTCACCTCCTGGAAAGATAAGGGCTTGCTATGGCGCAGTTCAGAGGAGCTGACAGGACTCCAGTCCTGTCTCCAGACCTTGGTGAACAAGAAGCTTAGGCTTGTCAATGTGATCCAGGTCATGCTCGTCCGCCGGATTCTACCCTGCCAATAGCGGGCCTTTAATTTGTGGGAGCTCGATCCGGCATAGCACCGGACCTTGAGCGGTCGCTTCGACACGACGTACGAAGATGCCTGGAGGGTGCTATTCAAGGGCGGAGAAGCCCCCGCGCCCGCGACGGAAGACTGCGGATTCAGCACCAAGCGCCCGGCCGGCGAGGTAAGCTTTGTTATCCTCTATGGGACACTTATCTTCTTTCACAATTTAATTTTATGTGGGATCTAAAACTCCCAATGCCTTTGACAGGACTGGCAGAGGACGTCCGAACAGGTAGACTGTCCGGCTCCCCTTCCTGAAGAACCAGCGGATGCCCGTTTAGCGGGGCTGCTAGTCCCGGCACTTTATGTGGTGCCGGAGAAGAAGGCCAAGAAGAAGGCCACGGGAACTCGAAGAAGTTCCCGGCGCCAGGTGATATCGGACTCATCGTCCAATGGCTCCGAGGCGGACTCCTCCCCCGAAGACGAGGAGGAGAGAGAGGACTCTCCCCCGGAGGGGGGAGAGAGGAAAAGGAAGGCTTCCCCAACGGGGGAGGCCAAAGGGTCCAAGAAGGGAAGGACCCTTCCCCCGGACAGCTCCGCCAACGGCAATGATGGCGACGAGGAGTGGCCCTCAAGGGCCAAGCCCCTGGCAAGATCGTAAGTATCCGGACTCCTAAGTGATTTGTAATTTCTTTTTCGTGCCATGTAGTGTCCTTCTAATGCCGCATACTATTTGTAGCCCGGCCGAGGAGGATCTTCCCGCTTCATCCAGCGGGTCCTTGGTGCCGTCGGATGTGGATTCCATTCCGACCGCCTCCACCCCTCGCGGTGCTGAGGACGCCGAGGTGGGATCCCAGGAGGGGACCCGCCAGGAGGGGGAGGCTCCGGAGGTGCCACAAGGCAACCTCCCGGACTTCGTGCCGGACTCCGCGCCAGAACCCGCAGTGGTTCCGGAGTCCGGCAGGCGGCCCCTTCACAAGAAGGGCACGACCGTGACACCGGTAGCCTCCGTCCAACCGGAGGCGCCGGACAACTTGTTGGAGGCGCTCAACGGCGCTTCCATCGAGGAAGAGCACCGCACTACCATGAGTGCGGTGATTCAGAAGGTTCAGCTCGCCAAGAGCGGGCTGACCGAAGCCTGCAGTAGCCTTCTAACAGGCTTTGAGGTAAGAAGTTTAAAATATGTAATGTGATACCGCATAGATAGTAGCCCCTGATGCTCGGTTCGGTGTTCGGAAAGAAAAACCGGACTAAGGATCTAAAAAAGATATACGCAGGAGTGCTAAAAATTATGTCAATATGGGTTTGCAGGCTGCGCTGCTGACCTCTGCCGCACTGACTTCGGAGGTCGGTGCTTTGAAGCAGGATCTCGAGCGGTCCAAGCAAGAGCTTGGCCTTGCCAAGAAGCAGCTCGAGGACAAAGAAGGTGAGTAACACCACTTTGAAATTTGTACCTTACAGAAAAGGAATTTGGTTGCAATAGAAATAACAAGGATAATGTGGGTACTGCAGGGGCCACGAACGAGGTGGCGACCCTGAAGGAGGCCGCGGCCGAACGCAATGCGGCCGCAGAACGGGCGGAGCGAGAGAAGCAGGAGGCGCGGGTGGCGGAGGTGCGGCAAGAGCTCCAGGCTCTCATGGAAAAGCATGAGAGTTTGGAGCGTGACTCGAAGACTCGAGAGTCCGAGCTTGCCTCGGCTCTTGAAAGTGCCAAAGCCGCCAAGGCCGAGGCCCATAAGTCCCTCCAGGAGATTGAGGCAATGAAGAAGATAGCGGCGGGTAAGGCATTTTTCATGCAAAGCAAGCATGTGAATGTAAATTACCTGTTACTTACCCGAATTCGGAGCTCTCCAGGGGCGTTTGTAGATCTGCCTCGCAGCGTGTCCGATGCCACCGCATTCTACCGGGCTGAGGAGGGGAGCTCAATGGAGAAGGTATTCTGGTCTCAGTACGCTGAGGCCGGACATCCGGTGCCCCCTAGCGACCAGCTGAAGCAGCTGGTCGAGCTCCACAAGGTAGCCGAGCAGGCCATGAAGGGCCTCATAGTCCGGCTGTGGCCTGGAGAGGCCATGCCTGGGAGCTACTTCGGCCTCGTGCGGCGGCTGGTGGATGCGTGCTCCTGGGTGGAGGTCATCAAGCTCTCTGCCTGCATTGAAGGTGCCTGAGGGAGTCCTGGACTAGGGGGTGTCCGGACAGCCGGACTATCATCGTCCGCCGGACTCCAAGACTACGAAGATACAAGATTGAAGACTCCGTCCCATGTCCGGATGGGACTTTCCTTGGCGTGGAAGGCAAGCTTGGCGATACGGATATGTAGATCTCCTACCATTGTAACCGACTTTGTGTAACCCTAGCCTCCTCCGGTGTCTATATAAACCGGAGGGCTTTAGTCTGTAGGACACAACATACATTACAACAATCATACCATAGGCTAGCTTTAGGGTTTAGCCTCCTTGATCTCGTGGTAGATCCACTCTTGTACTACCCATATCATCAATATTAATCAAGCAAGACGTAGGGTTTTACCTCCATCAAGATGGCCCGAACCTGGGTAAAACATTGTGTCCCTCCTCTCCTGTTACCATCCGCCTAGACGCACAGTTCGGGACCCCCTACCCGAGATCCGCCGGTTTTGACACCGACATTGGTGGTTTCATTGAGAGTTCCTCTGTGCCGTCACCGATAGGCTCGATGGCATCTTCAACCAACAATGCTGCCCAGGGTGAGACTTTTCTCCCCGCACAGATCTTCGTATTCGGCGGCTTCACTCTGCGGGCTAATTCGCTTGGCCATCTGGAGCAGATCGAAAGCTACGCCCCTGGCCGTCAGGTCAGATTCGGAAGTCTAAACTTCACGGCCGACGTCCGCGGAGACTTGATCTTCGACGGGCTCGAGCCACAGCCAAGCGAGCCGCACTGTAACGATGGGCATGATCTAGCTCTGCCGCCGAACAGTGCCTTGGTGGCCGCACACGAATCCGCTTCGGCCATTAGTCCGGGGCCGATCGCCCAGATCGAGGATCAGTGGATGGACACCGCCTTGGGGGCTTCAACTTCCACGACGATGGAGCCGAACACTAATCTTGTCCCTCACGAAACTCGTGATTCCGAGGTGCCGGACTCCTTGCCGGACTCCAGACCTCCCACGCCCCTACCAATCGAGTCGGATTGGGCGCCGGTTATGGAATTCACCACCGCGGACATCTTCCAATACTCGCCTTTTGGCGACATCCTGAATTCGCTAAAGCATCTCTCGTTATCGGGAGAGCCCTGGCCGGACTATGGCCAGGATGGTTGGGATACGGACGACGAAGAAATTCAGAGCCCACCCACCACCCACTTTGTAGCCACTGTCGACGATCTAACCGACATGCTAGACTACGACTCCGAAGACATTGACGCTATGGACGACGATGCCGGAGACGAACAGGAACCAGCGCCTACAGGGCACTAGAAGACCACCTCGTCATACGACATATATATGGTGGACACCCCAAAAGACGGGGATGGCGAAGAAACAACAGAGGCAGATTCTTTAAAGAAACAGCCCAAGCGCCGGCGTCAGCAGCGCCGCTCTAAATCCCGCCACAGTAAGAATGGAGATTCCGGCACAGGAAATAATAATACCCCAGAAAGTGCCGAAGACAACCCCCTCCAGCAGGACTCAGCGCAGGAGGATGCAGAAGCAAGCCCTCACGAGAAGGCGGCAGACGAGGAGGTTGAGGATTATAACTATATGCCTCCCTCCGAAGACGAGGCAAGCCTCAACGACGACGAATTCGTCGTGCCCGAGGATCCCATCGAACAAGAGCGTTTTAAACGCAGGCTTATCGCCACGGCAAATAGCCTAAAGAAAAAGCAGCAACAGCTTCAAGCTGATCAGGACCTGTTGGCCGATCGATGGAGCGAGGTCCTCGTGGCCGAAGAGTATAAACTCGAATGCCCCTCCAAAAGCTACCCAAGACGCAAGCTTCTCCCCCGATTAGAGGAGGAAGCATACATACCTCCATCACCAGCGCACGATACGGCTGACCGACCACCCCGTGGTCGTGACAGAGAGGCATCCAAGCCCCCAACAAAGACCGTACCCCGGCATCGCTCCAAAAGTACGAAGCCAAGAGGGAACGCGCCGGACTTGCGGGATATCTTGGAGGACAAAGCAAGGCAATCCAGATCCATCTACGGATCACGTGGGCGCCCCACGACTCATGACGAATACCGTCGCGCCGGATACAATAACCCCGGCCGGGCCGAACACAGCAGACAGAGGTCTCTCGAGCTACGTCGTGATATTGCTCAATACAGAGGCGCCGCACACCCGCTATGCTTCACTGACGAAGTAATGGATCATCAAATCCCTGAAGGGTTTAAACCCGTAAACATTGAATCCTACGATGGCACAACAGACCCCGCGGTTTGGATCGAAGATTATCTTCTCCACATCCATATGGCCCGCGGCGACGATCTCCACGCCATCAAGTATCTCCCACTCAAGCTTAAAGGACCAGCTCGGCATTGGCTTAACAGCTTGCTCGCAGAGTCAATTGGGTGTTGGGAAGACCTGGAAGCCGCATTCCTCGACAACTTCCAGGGCACGTATGTGCGACCATCAGACGCCGATGACCTAAGCCACATCATTCAGCAGCCAAACGAATCGGCCAGACAATTCTGGACACGGTTCTTGACAAAGAAAAATCAAATTGTCGACTGTCCAGATGCAGATGCCCTTGCAGCCTTCAAGCATAACATCTGCGACGAATGGCTAGCCCGGCACCTGGGACAGGAAAAGCCGAAACCTATGGCAGCCCTCACATAATTAATGACCCGCTTCTGCGCGGGAGAAGATAGCTGGCTAGCTCGCAGCAACAATCTCCGTAAAAATTCTGGCAGTCCGGATACTAAGGACAACAACGGCAGGTCACGTCGAAACAAAAACAAACGCCGCATTAGCGGCAACGATAAGGAGGATACGGCAGTCAACGCCGGATTCCGAGGCTCTAAACCCGGTCAACAGAAGAAGCCATTCAAAAGAACCACTCCGGGTCCGTCCAATTTGGACCGAATACTCGACCGCTTATGCCAGATACATGGCACCCCTGAAAAACCAGCTAATCACACTAATAGAGATTGCTGGGTGTTCAAGCAGGCAGGCAAGTTAATTGCCGAAAACAATGACAAGGGGCTAAACAGCGACGATGAGGAGGAGACCCGACCGCCGAACAATAGAGGACAGAAGGGTTTTCCCCCACAAGTGCGGACGGTGAACATTATTTACGCGACCCATATACCCACGAGGGAGAGGAAGCGCGCACTAAGGGACGTCTATGCGATGGAGCCAGTCGCCCCGAAGTTCAATCCATGGTCCTCTTGTCCGATCACTTTCGATCGAAGAGACCATCCGACCAGCATACGCCATGGCGGATTCGCCGCATTGGTTTTAGACCCAATCGTTGATGGATTTCACCTCACGAGAGTCCTGATGGACAGCGGTAGTAGCCTGAACCTGCTTTATCAGGATACAGTGCGCAAAATGGGCATAGACCCCTCAAGTATTAAACCTACAAAGACAACCTTTAAAGGTGTCATACCAGGTGTGGAAGCCAACTGTACAGGCTCAGTAACACTGGAAGTGGTCTTCGGATCCCCGGACAATTTCCGGAGCGAGGAGTTAATCTTCGACATAGTCCCGTTTCGCAGCGGCTATCATGCTCTGCTCGGACGAACCGCGTTTGCAAAATTCAACGCGGTGCCGCATTATGCATACCTCAAGCTCAAGATGCCAGGCCCTCGTGGAGTCATCACGGTCAACGGGAATACGGAACGCTCCCTCCGAACGGAGGAACATACAGCGGCTCTCGCGGCAGAAGTACAGAGCAGCCTCTTAAGGCAATTCTCGAGTCCGGTCGTTAAACGGCTGGATACAGCAAAACGCGCCCAAAGCAATACCAACCAAGACCACCTGGCGCGATCAGAGCACGCGTAGCAATGCGGCCCCAACCCCCACCCACGCATGATCGCAAGAATAACACTCCGCGTACATCATTACACTCTGGAGATACCATGGGCGCAGGGGAAGGGGCACGATCGCAATAGACCCAGAGTGCGGTTCAACCACACCAGGGGCTCGCAAGTGTGCCCCCCTTTTTTATTATTATTTTCCTTCTTTGTGTACACAGGACTCCGTTAACCAGAGGCCCTGTTCGGTGGTGAACCTGCCGAACTCATGATGCAACAGTCAGGGACGAAAGAAGGCTGCGACGAACATTCAGGTGGTCTCAATTACGAGCATTAAATTCGATTATATACACCAAGTCCGCAGCTCACCCCTGGAGGGGGGACATGTTTAATTAGTCCAAATCCCTTGCTTACCGCACTATTTGTATCAGTCCGCACTCATAGCAGACTTTCTTTCATAAATAATGCAGCACCTTTTTGACTGCAATTACATTACCTTATATATATATATATGCTCATTACATGACATCTTGCACCCGTATATTTTGGTACGGCCTAATACACCAGGGGCTTATGTTCCCCACACTATGGTGTGATAAGTCCGAACACTTTCATAAGTGCGGCACCCCGAACTTATAGCATTATATGAAACGGCTCCGAATCATGTCTTGGGTCAATAGTTGGGTTTGCCCGGCTCCCACGTTTTGGTGCCTTACGTTCCGTTCTGTCGGCTAAGGTGGCACTGGGAGAACCACTGCGATTGCGCCCCGGTTGAGCCGGGCGAGCGCCTCAGTGGAGAAAGCTAAAACTGACTAGCATGATAAGGCAAGAGACTGGTCACTGTTCGAGAGGTCTTTTCGGGTCCTTAAAGACTCACGCCGCTTCGAGCGAAGTTCCGGACCATGTCCGACGAAGGCGTGGATAGCACCCCGGATTCGGTCTTCCGAATACCAGGGGCTTCGCCGAAATTTAAAATTATAGAATTCTATGTCTAAGTGAGCGTGTTCAAGCATTATAAGTCCGGTTGCCTTGTTCGTTGTGTTGAGCGCCTCCCTAGATGGACCCAAAAATGGGAACAAGAGTGCTCAAGTTTATCCCGAACACCCCAGCACTCGTGGCTTGGGGGCTGAAGCCAACGACTTGCCATCTCTCAGATTTTATATACGGCCGCACAGAAGGTAATATTTTAAATTAAACAAGCGTTGCTTAAGGCGCGCATGAACAAAGTTTCAGCGCACAAGATAATACATAGCAAGTTTACTCAAAGATTACATTTCTGGGGCACTCATCCGCAATATTGCGGGCTCCCTTCAGGACAGTTTTATAATACATTTCGGGCGTGCGATACTCCTTGCCCGGTGGTGGTGGGTCCGTGAGAAGCTTCTCCGCATCCAACCTGCCCCAATGCACCTTCGTGCGGGCAAGGGCCCGACGAGCACCTTCAATACAGGCGGAGCGCTTGATGACCTCCACCCAGGGGCATGCATCCACCAGCCGCCGCACGAGGCCAAAGTAGCTCCCAGGCATGGCCTGTCCAGGCCACAGCCGGACTATAAGGCCCTTCATGGCCTCCTCAGCTACCTTGTGGAGTTCGACCAGCTACTTCAGCTGGTCGCTTGGGGGCACCGGATGTCCGGCCTCAGCGTACTGAGACCAGAAGACCTTCTCCGTCGAACTCCCCTCCACGCCACGATAGAACGCGGCGGCATCGGACGCACTACGCGGCAGATCTGCAAACGCCCCTGGAGAGCTCCGAATGCGGGTAAGTGTAAGGTAGTTTACATTAACATGCTTGCTTTGCATGAAAAATGCCTTACCCGCTGCTATCTTCTTCACATCTTCAACCTCCTGAAGGGCCTTACGGGCCTCAGCCTTGGCGGACTTGGCACTTTTGAGAGCCGAGGCAAGCTCGGACTCTCGAGTCTTGGAGTCACGCTCCAAACTCTCATGCTTCTCCATGAGAGCCTGGAGCTCTTGCCGTACTTCCGCCACCCGTGCCTCCCGCTTTTCTCGCTCTGCCCACTCCGCGGCCGCACTGCGTTCGGCCGCGGACACAGCCTCCTTCAGGGCTGCCACCTCGTTCGTGGCCCCTGCAATACCCATATTATCCTTGTTAATTTTATTGCAACCAAAATCCTTTTCTGTAAGGTAACTATTCAAAGTGGTGTGACTCACCTTCTTTGTCCTCGAGCTGCTTCTTGGCATGGCCGAGCTCTTGCTCGGACCACTCGAGATCCTGCTTCAACACATCGACCTCCGCCGTTAGTGCGGCAGAGGTCAGCAGTGCAGCCTGCAAACCCATATTAACATATCTTAAGCAACCCTGCGTATATCTTGTTAGATCCTCAGTCCGGCTTTTCTTTCCGAACACCGAACTGAGCATTAGGGGCTACTGTCTATGCGGTATTACATTACATAATTTTAACTTCTTACCTCAAAGCCTATTAGAAGGCTGCTGCAGGCTTCGGTCAGCCCGCTCTTGGCAAGCTGAACCTTTTGAATCACCGCACTCATGATAGTGCGGTGGTCTTCCTCGATGGCAGCGCCTTTAAGCGCCTCCAACAAGTTATCCGGCGCCTCCGGTTGGACGGAGGTCGCCGGTGTCACGGTCTTGCCCTTCTTTCGAAGGGGCCACCCGCCGGACTCTGGAACCACTGCGGGTTCCGATGTAGAGTCTGGCACAAAGTCCGGAGGCAGCCTGATGGTGCCTCCGGAGCCTCCTCCTGATGGGTCCCTCTCTGGGATCCCACCTTGGCGTCCTCGTTGGCGTGGGGGGTAGAGGCGGTCGGAAGTGAATCCACATCCGACGGGGCCAACGACCCGCTCGATGAAGCGGGAAGATCATCATCGGCCGGACTACGGATAGAATGCGGCATTAGAAGGACACTACGTGACACGAAAGAAATTGCATATCAAGGATCAGGATACTTACGATCTTGCCGGACGCCTGGCCCTTGAAGGCCACTCCTCCTCGCCAACGATGGTGTTGGCGAAACTGTCCGGGGGAATAGTTCTCCCCCTCTTGGACCCTTCGGCCTCCCCTACTGGGGAAGCCTTCCTCTTCTTCTCTCCCTCCTCCGGGAGAGAGTCCTCTTCCTCCTCCTCGTCTTCGGGGGAGGAGTCCGCCTCATCGTCGGACGCCTGATTACGGGAACTCTTTCGAGTCCCTGCGGCCACCTTCTTGGCCTTCTTCTCTGGCACCACGTGCGGTGCCGGAACTAGCAGCCCTGCTAAACGGGCATTCACTGGGTCTTCTGGCATGGGAGCCGGGCTGATAAGCTGCTTGGCCTTCTCCTTCCATTCCTGTCAAAGGAAAAGAGAGAAATTGAAACCCTCTTAGAATCAATTTGATGACCATAAGTGTCCCGTAAAGGGGTTGAATCACTTACCTCGTCAGCCGGATGCTGCGAGTGAAATCCGCGATCTTCCGAAGCGGATGCGGGGCTTCGGCGCCCTTAAACAGCACCCTCTAGGCGCCTTCGTATGTCGTATCGAAGAGCCCGCTTAGCGCCTGGTGCTGTTCCGGATTGAACTCCCACAGATTGAATGCCCGTTCTTGGCATGGGAGAATCCGGCAGATGAGCATGACTTGGACCACGTCGACGAGCCTGAGCTTATTGCTCACCAGCTTCTGGATGCAGGCTCGGAGTCCCGTCAGCTCCTTCGGATTGCCCCACAGCAAGCCCTTCTCTTTCCAGGAGGTGAGCTGCGTGGGGATGCCAGATCTAAACTCGGGTGCCGCCGCCCATGTGGGCTTGCGCGGCTCGGTGATGTAGAACCACCCCGATTGCCACCCCTTGACGGAGTCCACGAAGGCCCCTTCGAGCCAAAGGACGTTGGGTAACTTACCCAACATGGCGCCTCCGCATTCCGCTTGCGTGCCCTTCACAACCTTCGGCTTGACGTTGAAGGTCTTGAGCCACAGGCCGAAGTGGGGCCGGATGCAGAGGAAGGCCTTGCACACGACGATGAATGCCGAGATGTTGAGGATGAAGTTCGGCGCCAAATTGTGGAAATCCAGGCCGTAGTAAAACATGAGCCCCCGGACGAACGGATGGAGTGGAAAGCCCAGTCCGCGGAGGAAGTGGGGAAGGAAGACGACCCTCTCATGGGGCCCAGGGGTAGGGATGAGCTGCCCCTCGTCGGGCAGCCGATGCGCGATATCGCCGGAGAGGTATCCGGCGCTGCGCAGCTTGGTGATGTGCTCCTCCTTAACGGTGGAGGCCAACCATTTGCCTCCCGCTCCGGACATATTCGGAGAAGGTCGAGGCGAGATGCGCGAGCTTGGGCGTTGGAGCTTGAGCGCGCGGAGATGGATGAGCAAAGGAGGAAGAAGGCGTAGGTGAGAAGGTAAATCCTTATCCCTTATATATAGGCGGACGAAAAACTGTGCGTCCCCCACCGGCCTGGTAAAACTCGCTTATCTCCCAAGCGCCACCATCAATGGCGTGGTTGGGTTACCCACGTCCGTATTGATGAGAATCCCGGAATAAGGGGAACACGATCTCTGCTTCGACAAGACGTGCCAAGGAAACCGCTTCGCTAAACGTGCTGAGGTGGTATAGTAGAAAACGATTCGAATAGAGGCTTGGTAGCGGTGTGATGTCACGCCACATAATACGTCAGCAGATTGTACTGGTGTACATTTTATTCTCTCTACAGTGGAATGTGGAATTTATTTTGCAGAGCCGGACACTATCCTGGTGTTCATGATCTTCTTTGGATTATTCAAGGGAGGAACCCGCCTTGCAATGCCGAACATTATGCGTGCCGGACTTATCGTCATTGAAGCCTGGTTCAGGGGCTACTGAGGGAGTCCTGGACTAGGGGGTGTCCGGACAGCCGGACTATCATCGTCCGCCGGACTCCAAGACTACGAAGATACAAGATTGAAGACTCCGTCCCGTGTCCGGATGGGACTTTCCTTGGTGTGGAAGGCAAGCTTGGCGATACGGATATGTAGATCTCCTACCATTGTAACCGACTCTATGTAACCCTAGCCTCCTCCGGTGTCTATATAAACCGGAGGGCTTTAGTCCGTAGAACACAACATACATTACAACAATCATACCATAGGCTAGCTTTAGGGTTTAGCCTCCTTGATCTCGTGGTAGATCCACTCTTGTACTACCCATATCATCAATATTAATCAAGCAGGACGTAGGGTTTTACCTCCATCAAGAGCGCCCAAACCTGGGTAAAACATTGTGTCCCTCCTCTCCTGTTACCATCCGCCTAGACGCACAGTTCGGGACCCCCTACCCGAGATCCGCCGGTTTTGACACCGACAGTGCCCGTCGGGCCCTTTCCCGCGCAAAGGTGCATTGGGGCAGGTTGGATGTGGAGAAGCTTCTGACGGATGCGCCGCCACCGGGCAAGGAGTATCGTACACCTGAAACGTACTATAAGACTGTCCTGAAGGGTGCCCGCAAGATTGCGGATGAGTGCCCTAGAGATGTAATTATTGAGTAAACTCGCCATGTGTTATCCTGTGCACTAAAAACATTGTTCATATGCGCTAAGCAACGCTTATTTGATTTAAAATATTACCTTCTGTGCGGCCGTTTATTAAATCTGAGAGATGGCAAGTCGTCGGCTTCAGCCCCCATGCCACGAGTGCTGGGGTGTTCGGGATAAACTTGAGCACTCTTGTTCCCATTTTTGGGTCCATCTAGGGAGGCGCTCAACACAACGAACAAGGCAACCGGACTTATAATGCTTGAACACTCTCACTTAGCCCAAGAATTCTATAATTTTAAATTTCGGCAAAGCCCCTAGTGTTCGAAGACCGAATTCGGGGCGCTATCCACGCCTTGGCCGGACACAGCCGGTTCCTCGCTCTAAGCGGCATAAGTCTTTAAGGACTAGAAAAGACCTCTCGAACAGCGACCAACTCTCGCCTTATCATGACAATCAGTTTTAGCTTTCTCCACTGAGGCGCTCGCCCAGCTCAACCGGGGCGCAATCGCAGTGGTTCTCCCAGTGCTACCTTAGCCGACGGAACGGAACGTAAGGTACCAAAACATGGGAGCCGGGCAAACCCAACTATTGACCCAAGACATGATTCGGAGCCGATGCATATAGTGCTATAGGTTCGGGGTGCCGCACTTGTGAAAGTGTTCGGACTTCACACCATAATGCGGGGAACATAAGCCCCTGGTGTATTCGGCCGTACCAAATTGTACGGATGCAAGATGTCATAAATGAACATATATATAGAAAGGAATGCAATTATAAGGGAAAAAGTAATGCATTGTTTATTCAGGGAATTCTGATATGAGTGCAGAATGATACAAATAGTGCGGTAAGCAAGGGAGTGGACTATTTTAAACATGTCCCCCTCCAGGGGTGGGCTGCGGAATGGTGTAATAAACAGATTTAATGCTCGTAATGGAGACCACCTGAGTGTTCGTCGTAGCCCTTGTTCCTCCCTGGCTGTTGCATCATGAGTTCGGCCGATCTACTGCCGGACAGGGCCTCTTGTAAACGGAGTCCTGTGGATAAAATAAAAAAAAGGAAAAGAAAAAGAGCGACACACTTAGGATCCCCTGGTGTGGTTGAGCCGCACACTGGGCCTGTCGTGGTCGTGCCCCTCCCCCTATGCCCAAGGTATCTCCAGAGCATAATGATGTACGCGGGGAGCTTGTCTTGCAATCATGCAAGGGCTGGGGGTGGGGCCGCATTGCTACGCGTGCTCGGAACGTGCCAGGTGGTCTTGATGTATGTTGCTCCGGGCGCGTTTAATCATGTCCGGTCTTTTAACGGCCGGACTCGAAAATTGCCTTAAGAGGCTGTTCTGTACTTCTGCCGCGAGAGCCGCTGTGTGTTCCTCCGTTCGGAGGGAGCGTTCAGTGTTTCCGTTGACCATGATGACTCCACG
Organism: Triticum dicoccoides; assembly: GCF_002162155.2. Classification (NCBI taxonomy): domain Eukaryota; kingdom Viridiplantae; phylum Streptophyta; class Magnoliopsida; order Poales; family Poaceae; genus Triticum; species Triticum dicoccoides. The sequence continues at coordinate 242,135,177 of NC_041383.1, read as the reverse complement.
AGGGCCTGGCATCTTGATCTTGAGGTATGCATAATGCAGCACCGCGTTGAACTTTGCAAACGCAGTTCGTCCGAGCAGGGCGTGATAGCCACTGTGGAACGGGACTATGTCAAAGATTAACTCCTCGCTTCAGAAATTATCCGGGGATCCGAAGACCACTTCCAACGTGACCGAGCCTGTGCAATTGGCCTCGACACCTGGTATGACGCCTTTGAAGGTCGTCTTTGTAGGTTTAATCCTTGAGGGGTCTATGCCCATTTTGCGCACTGTATCCTGATAAAGCAGGTTCAGGCTGCTGCCGCCGTCCATGAGGACTCTAGTGAGGTGAAATCCATTGACGATTGGGTCTAAAACCAATACGGCGAATCCGCCATGGCGGATACTGGTAGGGTGGTCCCTTCGATCGAAAGTGATCGGACAAGAGGACCATGGATTGAACTTCGGGGCAACTGGCTCCATCGCATATACGTCCCGAAGTGCACGCTTCCGCTCCCTCTTGGGTATGTGGGTTGCGTATATCATATTTACCGTCGGCACTTGTGGGGGGAAACCCTTCTGTCCTCTACTGTTCGGCGGCCGGGTCTCTTCCTTGTCGTCGCTGTGCAGCCCCTTGTCATTGTTTTCGGCAATTAACTTGCCTGCCTGCTTAAATACCCAACAATCTCTGTTGGTGTGGTTAGCTGGCTTTTCGGGGGTGCCATGTATCTGGCATGAGCGGTCGAGTATTCGGTCCAAATTGGACGGACCCGGAGTAGTTCTTTTGAATGGCTTCTTCCGTTGACCGGGTTTAGAGCCTCTGAATCCGGCGTTGACTGCCGTATCCTCATTGTTATCGCCGTTAACGCGGCGTTTGTTTTTGTTTCGATGCGACCTGCCATTGTGGTCCTTAGTATCCGGACTGCCAGCATTTTTGCTGAGGTTGTTTCTGCGAGCTAGCCAGCTGTCCTCTCCCGCACAGAAGCGGGTCATGAGTGATGTGAGGGCTGCCATGGATTTCGCCTTTTCCTGTCCTAGGTGCCGGGCCAGCCAGTCGTCGCGGATGTTATGTTTGAAGGCTGCGAGGGCCTCTGCATCCGGACAGTCGACGATCTGATTTTTCTTTGTTAAGAACCGTGTCCAGAATTGTCTGGCCGATTCATCTGGCTGCTGAATTATGTGGCTTAGGTCATCGGCGTCTGGTGGTCGCACGTATGTGCCCTGGAAGTTGTCGAGGAATGCGGCTTCCAGGTCCTCCCAACACCCAATTGACTCTGCGGGCAAGCTGTTAAGCCAATGCCGAGCTGGTCCTTTAAGCTTGAGTGGGAGATACTTGATGGCGTGGGCCATATGGATGTGAAGGAGATAATCTTCGCAAACCGCGGGGTCTGTTGTGCCATCGTAGGATTCAATGTTCACGGGTTTAAACCCTTCAGGGATTTGATGATCCATTACTTCGTCTGTGAAGCATAGTGGGTGTGCGGCGCCTCTATATTGAGCAATATCACGACGTAGCTCAAGAGAGCGTTGTCTGCTGTGTTTGGCCCGGCCGGAGTTGTTGTATCCGGCGCGACGGTAGTCCTCGTGGGTCATGGGGCGCCCATGTGATCCGTAGATAGATCTGGATTGTCTTGCCTTGTCCTCCAATATATCCCGCAAGGCCGGCGCATTCCCCCGTGGCTTCGTACTTTTCGAGCAGTGCCGGGGTACGGTCCTGATGGAGGGCCTAGATGCCTCTATCGCGACCACGGGGTGGTCGGTCTGCCGTATTGTGCGCTGGTGATGAAGGTTTGTATGCTTCCTCCTCTAGTCGGGGGAGCAACTTGCATTTTGGGTAGCTTTTGGAGGGGCATTCGAGTTCATACTCTTCGGCCGCGAGGACCTCGGTCCATCTGTCGGCCAGCAGGTCTTGATCAGCTTGAAGCTGTTGCTGCTTTTTCTTTAGGTTGTTCGCCGTGGCCATTAGCCTGCGTTTAAAACGCTCTTGTTCGACGGGATCCTCGGGCACGACGAATTCGTCGTCATTGAGGCTCGCCTCGTCTTCGGAGGGAGGCGTGTAATTTTCGTCCTCCTCGTCTGCCGCTCTCTCCTGAGGGCTGGCTACTCCGTCCTCCTATGCAGAATCTTGTTGGAGGGGGTTGTCTTCGGCACTCTCTGGGGTGTTATTATCTCCGGTGCCGGAATCTCCATTCTTGCTATGGCGGGATTTAGAGCGGCGCCGCTGACGTCGGCGCTTGGGCTGTTTCTTGGAGGAATCTGCCTCCGCTGCTTCTTCGCCGTCCCCATCCTTTGGAGTGTCCACCATGTATATGTCATATGACGAGGTGGTCTTCCGGTGCCCTGTAGGCACTGGTTCTTGATCGTCTCCGGCATCGTCGTCCATACCGTTGATGTCTTCGGAGTCATAGTCTAGCATGTCGGTTAGATCGTCGATAGTGGCTACGAAGTGGGTGGTGGGTGGCCTTCGAATTTCTTCGTCGTCCGCATCCCAGCCATCCTGGCCGCAGTTCGGCCAGGGCTCTCCTGATAACGAGAGATACTTTAGCGAATTCAGGATGTCGCCAAAGGGTGAGTGATGAAAGATGTCCGCGGCGGTGAACTCCATGATCGGCGCCCAATCGGATTCGATTGGCAGGGGCACAGGAGGTTCGGAGTCCAGCAAGGAGTCCGGCACCTCGGTGTCACAAGCTTTGTAAGGGACAAGGTCGGTATTCGGCTCTATCGCCGTAGAAGTTGCAGCTCCCGAGGCGGTGTCCAGCCACCTGTCCTTGGTCTGCGCGATCGGCTCCGAACTATGAGTCGGAGCGGATTCGTGTGCGGCCTCCAAGGCACTGTCCGGCGGCAGAGCTAGATCATACCCATCGTGACAGTGCGGCACGCTCGGCTGTGGCTCGAATCCATCGAGGATCAAATCTCCGCGGATGTCAGCTGTGAAGTTTAGGCTTCCAAACCTGACCTGATGGCCAGGGGCATAGCTTTCGATCTGCTCCAGATGGCCAAGTGAGTTGGCCCGCAGTGCGAAGCCGCCAAACACGAAGATCTGTCCGGGGAGAAAAGTCTCACCCTGGACGGCGTTGTTGTTGATTGAAGAAGCCATCAAGCCTATCAGTGTCAAAACCGGCGGATCTCTGGTAGGGGGTCCCGAACTGTGCGTCTAGGCGGATGGTAACAGGAGACAAGGGACACGATGTTTTTACCCAGGTTCAGGCCCTCTCGATGGAGGTAAAACCCTACTCCTGCTTGATTGATATTGATGATATGGGTAGTACAAGAGTGGATCTACCACGAGATCAAGGAGTCTAAACCCTAGAAGCTAGCCTATGGTATGATTGTTGTAATGGTTGTGTGTCCTACGGACTAAAACCCTCCGGTTTATAGACACCAGAGAGGGCTAGGGTTACACAGAGTCGGTTACAATGGTAGGAGATCTACATATCCGTATCGCCAAGCTTGCCTTCCACGCCAAGGAAAGTCCCATCCGGACACGGGACGAAGTCTTCAATCTTGTATCTTATAGTCTTGGAGTCCGGCTGACGATGATAGTCCGGCTGTCCGGACACCCCCTAGTCCAGGACTCCCTCACCCTTCCTGTGGGTCCTAGCTATCAGGTGGAGAAATCATTATTTTGCGCGTAATAAGGAGGCATTTCCTTGCGTGCAGCCGTGGACCCAGCTGTCAGCCTCTCCACGTACAGTCCACTTCCGATGGATGTCGTTCATTGACCACGTTGACCAGGCCGCGCCGAGAGCACCAGGGCGGTGGACGACGACGAGGCCTAGGAAGGGAATGACAGGGAATACTCGGCAGTTGTTTCCCACGCGGAGGAGTACGAGGGTTTACTGGTTCGTCTGCCGTCGCCGGAGAATAACAACACGTGTGGGTGAGTAGAGGGATGGCTAGGTCAGCGATGGGAGTACGGTGGGGCCGTGAGGCCTGCGCGGCAGCATAGCCGGCCGCGGGAGGAGGGAGCAGGCAGTCCCGCCGGTGCTTGTTTGAGCGGCTGGAGCATGAAGAGCAGAGATTGAAGAAGCCCGACAGCCGTTGGATGGACATCCATCAGTCACTGCTCTCATGTGTTGACTAAGTTGACAGGGTGTTGTGTGTGCGTCAACCTTTTTTTTATGAAAGCATACGCGTCAACCTGTAGTAGGCGCACAAGTCAGCCTCAAATCTGTGGAAAACAGCATACAACCCATCTGCCATTATTTCTAATAATGTACATCCCATTTGCTAATTCTTAAGAATTTTTCTGGAGCCCATCTTCTTTTTGTTAGCATTACACCCCATATTGTGGCCATGGTTAAAAAGTATACGAAATTTTGCATATTTCGGTGCGGTCAACTGTTTTTAATCCAGAAATATCGATTCACATTCAAACTATTTTGAAAAATAATTTATATAAATATAAAATCCAAATTTTTGTCCACGCATAAAAATCAATGGAATTTAAGATCTTGTAATGAAAAAAATTTGAAACTAATTCCCGGTTTGATTTGTTTTAAAAATGTAGAGCCCATTTCTGGGCAAACCGAATGAAACTCTCCTCGTCTTGAAAGATTTGCAGCCCAGCAGGGCCGATAAAGCAAGTAGGCCTTGTTTCGGTATTTCTTTTAAAAAATAGAACCGGGCTAGCCATTTTCAGCAAGAAAAAACACAACTGGGCTCATGATGTGGTAAACATAAATAAAACCCTGGCTAGACGGGCCATAGCCCCCGCAAAACTAGTATAAATAACAACTGCTTGTTCCTCAAAAAAAACTGCGCGACTTGCTGGGTCCCTGGTGTCAGCCGCTCGTAGTGTAATTCTCTCGTTTATTGACTACGTTGACAATGGCGTGAGCCCCAGATGTCCAACCATTAGGAGGAACCATATTTTTGGGCTTGTACTATAGAGGCACTTGCTTGCGTACTGTCATGGGAGGCGGGAGCAGGCGGAGCCGACGGGGTGGTTTGGTTTGGGCGGCTGGAGGAAGAAGAAGACAAGAGATAGAAGATACACGACAGATGTTGGATGTCAATCCAACGGCTGGTAGGCAGAATCGTATGTTGACTGGCTAGTAAGTCGACACCACCTTGGATAGGCTATTTCCTCGCGGCTCTCAAATGTCAGAATCCAAACCTGTCATGGTCATGCAGCCTTTCCTATGAAAATTTACAACCCATTTGATGTGCTAGTTCGAAATAATTTTGTGGGTGTTGGTGGGGGCTAATCACTTGGCTTCTGTAATGCACAGTGAGCTCAAGTAGCCGGCGATAGTGATGTTATTTCCTTTGGTTGGGATTTGTTACAATATTTCACTCTAAATTAAATGAATGGCAAGCCATTTGCCTTGTTTTAAAGAAAATATGATAGTCACAGCCGAGTTGAAAAGGGCAGGAACATCTAACTCCAGCTTACAAACTGTACAAAAGCATGAGGGTTAATTGTTCATCAGGTTTACAAAAAAACCCAGATTGAAAAGGGCAACAACATCTAACTCCAGCACTGTTTTCGGCAGTCACAGTCAAATGGATCGGTCAGGTCCATAGAATGAACATCCTGGGTCGTAAAATTTACTGGATTATGACCACAATATGTTGTAAATAGAAGCCTGGCACATTCAGAAACCCTTTTGCCCACCTGAAACTCCTTTTTTTTTGCTCTTCGACATACCCATCTGTCAAAACCATGCTGCTAATAAACTTAAGCCTAATGGACAATAGTAACCTCGCATTCAGTAGGAAGAATGTGACAAATCTTGTGTCTGCACGGTTGGCTACATATCGTTCTAGCGTTATTGTCTTCAATTGAATCTCATGATAAGTGAGAAAATCCCGATGCTTACGAATCCACCGATTGGTTATAACTTTCTTACCCCTCCCTATTGCCTAAATAGACATGAAGATTGAAAACAGTTAAGGTCTAAAAGAAGACTGTCGAAAGAGCAACAACGGAACGGTTAATTCTAGTACACTATATGCGGGCTTCCAATGTGGGTGAAATTATCACCTTTATATACAACTTCTCCAGACATGGATAGCATTGCAGCAAGCCAATAATCTTGTTCAGATCAAAACTATTCATTTGGATATATAAGATCTTGACAGAATCCAGCACCATTGATAGGCCATCCATGGAGAAACTCTTCATTGAGCATAGAACATAATTTTAGTACAAAATATGTACTCCAAGATGATATATAAATTATGCGCAGAAATTTAAAATGCTGCTTATGGTTACAAGTGTAGATGATAATATAAAGTACATGAAGAACTATGGAGCCAAACACCGTATTGAAATGAGCACAGAGATCATGTATGACACCCAAGGTCTCCAGTTTAGGCGCAGAGAGGACGGTTATTTGCAATGGTGAATAACTAGAATCAAGGATCAACCTTTGAAGTGAAGTGGCATCTTGGATGATGAGCTGCCTTCCGTCAAAAGAAATTCCAATTCTTACAAGGTTAGGCGACTTTATTTGGAGACAACCGATTCTTACTGTGAAAACAAGCACCAAGCACTCCAGCGCAGGGCAACTGGAGTGGATGATGCTATGCAATGAGGCCTCCGATATACGAACCCGCACAAGTGAAAGTTTCTTGAGAAATGGGAGTCGAAGGTTTAGTACCAGATTGTCTGGTAGGTAGCACAACGCAAAGGTGGCGGTGTGGAGAGAGGAGGAAAACCGCGAGATGGAGATCGGTGCTGGGGGAACAAGTTCATGGCGTTCGGTATGTGGTATGTGATTTCCAGGGGAATAGTAGAACTCAAGCAACTGTAGTTCTGTGAATTCAGGGGATTTCAGCCAGGCATCCACCGTGCAGGGCAAGGTATGCTTGCTCAGGTAGCATGACGGGATGCAGAGGCTTTGAACGGAGCCCTGGTGGGAGGAGATGATGGCTCTGGGGATTTCAAAATCATTGAAGAGAGATAGCTGACGACAGTCGAGATTAAGGGGCGCGGCGCGCCATAGAGGGCGCCACCGAATTGAGAGGACTTGAGTGCGGCAGCAATCCTTGGTGGGGAGAAGCGAGATGATCTCCCCAAGGACAACGTCTGGGAGATCGCTGATGCGGTCCACCCGTGATTCTACGGGTTCCTGGGATCCGGTGGGGGCGGGGTCGCTGCTTCTCCCCGAGTTGCCGGGTGCGGGATCTACAACAGGCGTCGCCGCTGGCGGGAGCCTCATCTACTTGGCGCTGGGGTCACCCGACTCCATTTTCCTCGAGGGTGTCACGTCGCGCTCACGGATTTGAGCAGAGTAATGAATGACGAGCCTAGTTGTAGTGCGAGCAAAGAAGAAGGGGAGCTGGGGGTTTTCTGTAGGAGTGAGGAAGAAGGGGAGCTGGGGTTTTCTGTAGGAGTGAGGTGAGGAATTTGGGCGTACGAGTGGAGCGAGCTGACGTGAGGTGGGTGGGAGCGAGGAGGAAGAAGAGCACCCAAGTTTTTTTTTGGGGGGGGGGGGCGGTGTGCTGGGTGTGGGTAGCACCTCTCATTCAGTAAATATATGGGTTTTTGAATTGATTTTACTATTTAGTAGTGTGGATGGGCTGTTTTTTCTTGGGCCCAGAGAAACAATTACTACTAGTACAGTGGAGACACTCTACAGCTACCCAGAAAAACAATTACTACTAGTACAGTGGAGACACTCTACCGCTTCTGGCTCCTCCTAGGTCATTGAAACGTCTCCCTCTACTGAATACTGTTATACTTTTGTTCACCGACATGCGGGCCATGCAGCGCGCGGGCCCAAATGCCATCCACCAAATTAGAAGGCAGTATGCAGGCGAAGAGTCACCCCGGTCGTAGCGCGGCAGTAACGAGCCGTCGTATCACAAAACCCCACCTCCCTGCAGTCTAAGTTTGACGGACGAAGCAACCATCATTTCACTCTTCGCTGAATCCCCTTCTCCCTCACCGTCTTCAAGAAAGGCAACACTCGCATCTGCCACTGTTCTTCTCTCCCAACAAAGGGAAGGTAAGCGGATCCGTGATGTTGGTATATTTTCATTCAGAGAAAAAAAAAGAACTTTTGCAAAGCAGTAACCGATCCTCACTCTCTTTTTTGTTTCATTGTCATTGCGATTGTGTTTTCCTTTCAGTGATCTCCTAGTATTCGTCAATTTCATGATGGACCAAGGAGAACCAGGCAAAGATCTGCCGATATTGGAGCAGACGCGGGAGGCTGATCCCACGAGACAGAGAGCTCCAAGAAGATGGAGGCAACCACCGAGCCGACCCCAGATACGATCACGGCCACTACTGAGATGGTCAACGCCCCGTTTGAGGTTACAACCCCCGTGGCACTGCAGGAGCAGTTTTCCCCCTTCGAGGATGTGTCCCATCCCCCGCTGAGCTGCCAAGGTGATTTCCTTCTTTGCCGATCTCGATTGTGGTTTTTCATCTAAGTATGTGGTGATTTTTCTAGAAAAGGAAGTATGTGGTGATTAATAATGCAAAATTTTATTATCTTCGATGCCATGCTATACATAGTGGTTTAAATAACTTGTGTTTCTTATACTGAAAAGTAATTCAGAATTTGTTTCTGTTTCAATTAGAGCCCTAATGCAGACAAAGATTGTGTGGTTGTACATGTCACTCGCTATGAGGCGGATGACTTGAATATACGCACTGGGAAAACAGAGTTCTTAGGCTGTTGGATCCTGGAAGCCATTTGTGGTTATACCAATGGAGAATTGTATTCCAGCCTCACTGTTGTCAGGCGTGTTGTCCAGGGTGTACTGAAGCACAAGAAGTTCAAAGCTACTCCTTCGTTTGTGAGGCATACTGTTCTTGTCAAGCTTACGCAGGAAGATGACGTGGCATGCCTCCACAAACAAGTTTATCAATGGCAAGGCCACAAGGTTGTCTTCATGAAGGTTCATAGGATTGAGCTGCTACGGGACGTCCTCGATGATGTTCACGGCAAGGTCCGTCTTGTGTCCAACCCAAATTAGATCGAGGCATGAAATAGTTGCCCCAACTAGTGTTTAATAGTAGTTTGGATTGTGTCTAATTATCCGAACCTTGCCTGTTATCGACCCCTCTAGGGCTAGTATTCTGTTTGAATCCGTCTATGGGAACTGCTGCTACTTTTGTGTGCCCGTGAATCATGTGAGAACCATTGTAATTGTTGCCGAAACAGATGCGTCCTCACTAGTTTTTTCATGAATATGGCATGGTAAGACATAGGTTGTCACGGTTTATCATACGAGCAGTGTGTGTTTTGATGAAATAGAGCACTCGTTCGAGAACCGTGCGCCGACGTATACATAAGTACTTGTAAACACTGTTGGTGCTACCCCACTTGTAAGCAGTTGTCATGACACATTGGCCCAACTCGCTTCAACACTAGGCTATCGACCAGCTAACAATCAACAATCTGCTGTCTGACATATAAGCAACTATGTATCTTGTTACAGTGGTTCATGCAGTTAATTGAGGCCACAATGTAATAAGTTCCAAATGTTCACACACTAGTCCAGCGCTCATGTGGAACACTCACATTAAACTCGTCTTCATAAAAAACTTGAAAAGCATAAGTTAAGCAATTTTATACATCTCAATGATGAACATAACAAACATATACTAGTTCACAGCAAAAGACAAAGTTGTGAGAAGGTTTACAAATCAGGAAAAAACAAGCAAGGCTCCTCTGAGCAAAGGGCCTCCCGGCAGGCATAAATTTCCAGGAGTTCACAATGGTTTTTTCTTGTTGCCACCATCCAGGGTTAGGTTCTCTCATTCTAGAATAACCAATTATAATTGTGGTCTCAGCTGGAATGCTAAACCGAACCATGCAGTGTACTGACCAGCTGAAATGCTTGTGCATTCCACTAAATTTAAGCACCGTTATTTGCAGAAATAAGCAGACCATAATGCCTCTTGTCCGTGCACCTGTCCAAAAAACCGCCGTGCAGCCGTGCCAGCTAGTCCTCGGTCCATGGATGAACTGGTAGAAAGTGCATTCCGGACTAGGATGCAGTTGTTTTCGCTCATCCCTGCACTGCAATCAGGAAGTAAAATGTACGAATCAGCTTCTTTTAGATTGCGTTGGTCATTCTACCTTAGTTACTACCAATGTAGGGATACCTTGAAGACGGGAGGTTAGACGATAGCAACGAGGGATAGCCATCTCATTTTGCGCAGTTATACTAAAACTGAGGTGTGTGCTTTTGATTGCGCGGATAGAAACGATACGGAGACAGACATCCCGAAATGATATGGAGATAGACATCCCTGTTTGCGCAAATACGAAATACGGTTATTTAAACAGTGGCAGATATTACTACTTTCCCTCGTTTCCTCTTAGAACCAAGTCCTAGATTCATGCTACAGCTTTCCCACTTTCTTCCCTGTTTGAACCAATGCTTTGAGTCGACTGTATAAACTAGCTTTACTTCTAATAATAGTAGAAGTTTAGGTGGCTTTTGAACAGCGGATGGAAGTAGAAAAGGATCCACACGAAAGGGAAGAGCTGGGGCAGTAGAGCAAGGCGGGTTTCAAAGTAATATATACCTGAGGGTCGTCGGCATGTGGCAAAGACGGCGTCGGGAGGCCGCATCTTGGCCACAATACCGCAGGGAGGAAGAAGGGGTCGGAGGCCATCCCGAGCCGGCGCTCTCTCGGAGAGAACGACACGGCCGCCGATCCGGACGCGCGGGCAGCCGTTGGTATCCTCCCTCACCGCCGAAGACAGCGTGAACGATACACCTACACCCCTGCCCCGGTCGAGGTTGTCCGGCCGGATTTGTGACCAGTCGTGAGCTGAGAGAGAGAGTGTGGCCACCTATGTCTTGCTTAGATCTGGAGAGCATGAGAGAGTGAACGAGAGGAACCCTAGTAAAGCAAGCGCTAAGGCTCCCGCTTTTATATATAGTGGAGTGATTTTGTTGTACCAGCTTCAAAAAAATGCGCTCCTACATGTACCCGCGAGTGGGTGTGAGAGAACTAGTGCATGCGTGCACCGCTTCTCTTCGTGAGAGTATGATATACTATGCCCAAAGAACGTTCACCGCAAGTGTAATAGTATAAGTGTGTGACGTGTGAGCTAAAATAAAATGTGCGTGCCGTCTTTTTTTAGAAGTTCTGAGGGTAGGGTGTGAAGAGCACATATGTGCGTGACGTCTACCTGCAGATAGACGGTGGGTGCGACGTGCGAGTCTGCGAGAGGACTCAGGAGAGTCGTGACTCATGAGGGTGCGTGTGCGTGAGAGAGAGGGGGGCACGTATCAATGCAATGCATGTGTCCGTAAATCATTATCTGACAAACGTTCACCACAAGCCTTTTCCTAACGAACGCCATAAGAACCGTTAGATCAGCATTCGACAGTGTCAGTTTTGCCATGTCATTTAACAGAACCGCCACTCCTCCTACACACAAATCTTCCACGTGAGTGTTAGCAACTGTCGTATGCTCCCTCCGTTCCGAAATGCAGTGCATATAGCTTTATTGAAAATTCAGACCTCGCAAACTTTTACCGAGTTTTCGTGTACCAAATTGCACATGTAGAATACCCTGTATATATCATTTCATTCATCTTCGAGAGGTAACTATAAAGATGGATGAGGAGTCTACAAAGAAAGACCATCGTATCACCCGCAGCAATTTCAACCATCCTTTAGTGTCGTGGAATATCATAGGAACTCTATATCATATGATTTTTATAGAATTTTTTTCCTTTAGAGCCAATTGGTTCATAGGAATAGATTCATATACTCCACATTTCAAATGAAATAAACATGATATCATTTCTATAGCTTTAGAGCCACTTGGTTCATATGAATGGATTCCTATACTCCCTTAATTTCAAAGGAAAATAAACATTAGCGTATATTCAATAGAAAAGTTCCTATGATATGAACCAAATTACATCTCTTTTCTAATCCCTCCTCATAGGAATTGAGATACATGTCATCTCTAGATTCAATAGAAAAGTTCCTATGATGTGAACCAAATGACATCTCTTTTCCAATCCCTACTCATAGGAATTGAGATGCTCCATGTCATCTCTTTCCCTACAACTTCCATGTATACATCTTCTATTCCTAAATAGATAGTACAACCCACTAGTAGTTTTTTTCCAAAACATGCAACTATGGCACAAGAACTATATAGTGTGCCAATAACTTTGAAAGATGGTCGCTGGATGAAGCTAACTCGACAGTGCAGAGATAGGCAAATCCAAGCACTACTGGCTGTTGGATATCATCAACATTCCACCAGATCTGCCACATGTACAATTTAGAAGACTCCATGGTTGAACTTAAGCATAATACACAAACCTCAAAACACAAGCACTTCTCCTTTGTTCTAGAATCTTCTGTATCATAATTAATATTTTCTAAATGAATTGCCATTATTTGTTTTTTACTTTATGATTTACAATGCACAACCCCATGAATCTTAACATTTTTATAAAACTAATTGATTTTGAATGAGATGAACTATAAGAACTAAACGAACATCTACATCATGCATATATGACTCAAAGCTTTACATGCTATAGTGTGTATTTATTCATAATTTGGTTTCGGAATCTCATGCGTTCAATACATGTGTACCTTACTAGTTTTGAGTAGAGTAGCAAATTTCACGCGGCCCCGGGTATATCAAAATGCAGGGCCCATGCATCATTGCCTTTCGGTCGAACCTACGTCCACAATTTTTTGTACGTACTATATCTCCACTGGTCCCCGAACGCAAAATGCTGCCTCGTTCCCGTAAACGAAGCGGCCCACACATATTTAAGGCGCCGACTCGAACCTGTTTACTACGACATGGCCCTGCACGCCATAGTACTCCTACAAACCCTACCGCCGCACTCATCATCGGTTTTCTTCAAGAGGACGAGGGAGAAGCTGATTTGTAGTGGGGGCGCTTTCAGAAAAAAGGATCTGTAGTGGAGACCCCTACCCTAGGGCGCCCTAGGTAGCTGCCGCACGCATCATTGTTTTCTCTTTTCTTTATGCTCTTGCATGCTAGAGTGAAATGATGGTTGCTTCGTTCATCCAGCTTAATGCGGGAAAGGTGGGGCTTTGTGATTTGACCCCTCATCGCTCATTTTCTACTACTGCGGTGCTACGACCGGGGTGCCTCCAATTCCAACCGCTGCTCCGAACTGTAATTTGGTGCATCGCACGTGGAACAAGATGGTGGATGAGCCACATGTCGGGCAAAGGGGTCCTACTAAGTGTGTCGCCATTTCGTGTGCGGACTGACCCTGCTTGAGTTGCTACGCCAACACGACAGGAGCATCCTACCACTTGGTTTTGCTCCTTGGTGAATCCCGACTATATTGATCTAAAAAGATACGAGCTAAACTACCCTCTCCATCTCGGTTTTTTATTTTTAGGCGTCTCGGTTTATAGGGCCTGCACGTAGTTCTAGGGCATCCATTTGACTAACTAAATATGAGTTACTATGCCACAAAAAGTATATCATTGGATTCTTAAGCGGATGTAGTTGTATTTAAAAGTCGAGGGCGGGGATTTTCCTGTGCGGTAGGCGGCGGGGCAGTTCCGCCTAGTCGGTTCGACAGGGACGCGAGAAGACGAGGGAGTAGGCTGCTGCAAACGTAGGGTTGTGTGATTTGACAGCGAGTTACTGCTGGACAGGTGGGGCCCCATGATTTGACTTGCCATTATCATTTTAACTGCGGCGCTACGATCGGCGTGAGTCTCCCGATTCCTGACCACCTCCATATAGGTGCCTCTCCCAATGCTCCACCATGTAGTAGAGGCTGGCTCTTGCATGAGAGCCCACTTCTCCACTTTTTCCTTGCCTCTCTTTCCTCCACATATGCAAAAATGCCATGTAAAGCGCACTATTGTACTTACTTTTACTTGCTCCTACAGGTGCTAAGCTTGCCACATAGGCATAAAGTCTGATGTGGCAAGTTAATCAAGAAGAGAGAGACTAGTTTGGTGACCCAAGGAAGAAACGGTGCTAAGCGCGTGTACCTAGGTGAAAAGACAATTTTGAGTCTATAGCTAATTAAATGAAGCAAACTTAGCAACACCATTTCATTGGAAGAGGTCACTCCTTGGCAAATGCAATAAATACTAGTACTCCCTGTGTCCCATAATATAAGAACGTTTTTGGCACTACACTAGTGTAAAAAACATTCTTATATTATGGGACGGAGGGAGTACGAAGAAAGAGATAGAGAGAAGTAAAAAAATTAATACACTTATAGCCAAACTTATAGCCAAAACCTTGTTGTAGTATGAGTGACTAAGTGATGACTATGTATGACATGCCAACATCAGATAGCCTAACGCACCGTGTTAAATTTCCAAGGGCGCGACCGCGCGAGCGACGCGACGGTCATGGTAGGCGCGACTATGATACGGGCTGCTGGCAGCCCTTGGATCTGAGATCAAACAGTAGCATGCTAAGTTGCTAAAAATTTGCAGAATAACCCTCCAGGATAGGATATTCACCCATAGGTCTAGAATCACGCCATGCAACCGTTTGATCTCAGATCCAAGGGCTCTTGGAAGCCCATATCATGGGAGAATGGAAAGCCACTACCCTGCCGTTCGCATGCTGGCAGATCGCTCCTACTCGTCCCCGCACGTCCTTCAATACTACGGCGGTTCGCTCCTAGTTGTCCCGTCCATTCACATTACGGCAGTTCCACTAATCCTAACCCTCCTCCCAAATCCATGGCGTTCCAAATCTCCACGATCAGCGGTGAGTACAAGGTTAGAACCATCACCAGCGATGAGTTCGACGTCATCTACACCCGTTCTTCCGCGACGGTGAAAGGATGCCTTTCTCGCTTCAGACGCATGTTCGAAGACTCAGATGATGAGTGGGTCACTGGGCTAGATGTTGAGTACACCATAGTCCTGGGACGAGAGAAGGATCTAAAGGACGAAGAGAGGAAGAAGCCCGCCGTGATCCAGGTTTGCGTGCATGACTTATGCTTGGTCTACCACATATGTCATGCCGACGTTGAGTGCCAGGATTTTAAGAACTTCCTCAAGGACAAAACAGTGAAATTCGTTACTTTATACTTTAAGAACGACAAAGAAGTCCTGGGTCGGATAGGCCTCGTTGTAGGCAACCCCTTTGACCTCCAAAAGAATTGGCTGGTGCCCTCTCTTCAGCCTTCAATGCTGACCCTGGCAGGAGCCATGGTTCATCCTTCATACCGTAAACTGGAGAAACCTCATTACACGTTTCATCGTCATGCATGGAAGCGGAATGTTCTAGATATAGACCACATCCACTACGCTGCAATGGATGGCTACCTTTGCTTCAATATCTACAAGGGTTAGATGAAGAGCAACAGCCAAGTGTGCGGTTCAAGCAAAGAAGTATCGGCCAAGAGGAAGAGGGAGAAGGACGAAGTCGAGGACGTGGACGAGGACTCCGAGTAAGGTGGCAGTGTCGTTGCTCATGGTGGTTCTAAACTTCTAATACAGTGTCTATCAGATTAGTTGCATAGTTTAACTTCAAGTGTTCTTAGTTTAATTTGAGGGGTGTGTTGTGCTGAGCCCCCAGTAGAACTATGTTATGTTTCTTCTTGTTACTTTAACTCTTCAGTATGTACATACTACTAGTATTTCTTTAATAGAACTTAGCACCCCAATTAAGCACGTACTAGCTTTTTTCATAGTACTATATGCATAATTTGGTGACGAGCGCTCTCTATATGTACCACCTTTTTTTTAATTTCAATTTTTGCTCCATGGCGCAATCCATCGATAGTACTACTGTACAAAAGTATACATTTTCTAAAAGACTAGAGTACTGTTCATCACATATATAGAAAGTTAAATTCTCAACATAGAACGACGTGCATGCCATGTAGTAAACCGATACGGAGGAAGTATAGTAAAAATGAGGTGATTTTACCGAGCGATCGGCGGGGGAGTATGGCCTGTCATGTGGTCCCACGTGTCATGATGTACCAGGGCGATGCGCGTGTCCCTCTTGAGGCAGAAGCAATACTACGTGGTTTGAGATGATGGCAAACCGAAGTGTGAAATAATGGTTGCTTCGTCCGTCTGGGAAGGTGCGGCATTGTGATTTGACGTCTCATTGCTCATTACTACTACTGGGCCGGTACGAGTGGGGTGCGTCCCCCCTGCTGTTCTGCACTGTTATTTGGTGCTTGACACATCGACCCGGTTGCTATATGTCCCACATGTCGGCGACAGGAAGTACAAAATTCATGAAAGGGAGCGTCGACGGAGGAGTATACTACAGAATTCATGAAAGGGAGCGACTTAGTTTTGGAAAAATCCGTTCTTACGAAGTATGTACCCACTAGGGTTTATAGGGCTCATCTAAAAAACATTCGTTTTTCCATTTGAGAAGTCTTAATTCTACTATACTAGTAGTAGTACCATTACATGTTGGATTTCGAGGTGCGTTAGATCACCCGACGCAAGCAGTGTCAAGAGGAAACTAACCAATGCATGTACAAGTTCATGGAAATTTAGTGGTCATTCATGCATTCATTCTAATTAATGCCTCAGTAAACATAACTTCTTGAGAAAAACGAGCGTACTAATTACTTGTGCAAACTACGAAATTAATTCGACCACTCACCGTCTACCTTGGTTGGAGAGATTTTGAAATTGAGCCATAAACTGGAAAGGAGGGAGTAGTAACTTTTGTCTCGATTACTATTTGTGGCCTTGTATAGATGCAAAATATTTTTTATAGTGGCCTTGCATAAGTAAATGGAGGGAGTACTAACCAAAGTAGGTACGATGAGTAAACGGAGGGAGTAGTAAAATTTTCTCGTCGTGCTACGAGCCACCGCGCGCGTGGGCGAGGGAGCGGGCGTAAAGGCGTACAATAGTACTACTACTACTACTACTACTACTACTACTACTACTACTACTACTACTACTACTACTACTACTACTACTACTACTACTACTACTACTACTCGTAAGCAAGCTTCACCTCATCCTGCGAGCCACTGCGCCCGTGGGCGGGGGAGATGGCGTACTAAGCAAGCTTCTCCTCGTTCCGCGAGTTGACGGGACACATCAAAAGTACTCCAGTGTATAGAGCCTTGCCTCTAAGGTAGGCCCCACATGGTTTGCCTCTTTTTTTAATTTAACATAACACATCAATTCGCAATTTGTTTGTTCACCCGTGGTAGACGATCCTCCCTCCACCAAGTGTACAACCAGTACACGTGCCAAATTACCACGTGGGCTGCCTTTTTTCGTATAGAAATGAGCTCCACCGTGTACCCGCGCGGGTGTGGTTGGGAAAGAGACGGGAGTACGTGCGTCGTGCGTGCACCTCTTATCTTCGTGCATGTCCCCCACCTACGTGGGTGTGTGTGAGAGAGATACAAACCTAGACGTAGTGCGCCGTCCATCCCCATGCCTCCGCCCAGTCCGACCACCAGTCACCACCACGCCCCACTCCTCCTCACCTTATCTCTCATCTTTCTCCCTCCATTTTTATATACAAGGGGCCACTATCAAAATTACAATTTGCAGATATACAAGGCCACTAGCACTAATCAATGCAATATTAATGGTGTTTGCCTCGTGGTACTAGCAAAGGAGGACATTAATTATCCCTTGCATGCATGCGGGAGTTTGTAAAAAAATGCATCTTGATGTTCCGTGCAATGCACAGGCATCTTGCTAGTCCATGAAAACAACACATGGCAAAATTCCACGGCGAATGAGGGATTTGAATCTGTTGGGAGGGGCTGTTTGGATCTTGCCCGGGGTAGCCAAAATATTGGTGACCCTTTTGTCCACGTGCCTTTGCCACCGATGAACAAGGAATGGCTCGGGTGCTCATGCTGTCATGCATCCTCCAGCGCGCACGTTGGAGAAGTGCTCGCACGAGCTGTGTTTTTTTGTCCCACAACACCGCTCGAGCAACCCGCAGACCAACCGGCGACCCGCAAATTACGCCATCCAACCGTAGCCGCACACATTATGACAGCAATTCAACCAACCGGACGAAATTCACGCAAACACGTAGACAAACTGATATTTCATATAAACAACGACGGAAATCATATAAAATACCGGCTTTTCATACAAACATGATGGATTTCATTACATTCAAATGAACTACGCGATGCTAGTTCTGGACAGCACAGGTATATAATACCTGGCCTAAATGGTCGCCCGCCGATCGATTTGTGTTCCTCATGTCCGACAGCACGATCACCGGACTACCGGGAGCCCCGGAGGTATATGCTTCAGCGCAAAGGACAGCTCGCTTCCCCACTGCCCAACTGATATCATTGGTTGGTGCCGAAGAAGATGGTGGCCCGCACCGGTTTGAGTTCATCACCGGCCACTACTTCGCCATGGCTGGCACCGGCTCGAGTTCATCCTAACATTGCCCTCTTCCGTGGAGCACATGCGGGGTCGACGAAGGTCCTCGCAACAAAAGGATCCGGCAAGACACCTGCTGTGTACGCCGGCGTCACCTCCACGGTGGCCTTCATGGAACCCAAGCGGCGGCGGCCTCCCGTGTTCTACTTCTCCTCGATGATGGCGGTGAACGCGGAGGCTCTGGCCACCGACTCATCGCTCTCCGCACACCCGGCTTCTATCGCTGCTTGCATGGCGTGGACACCGGCATGGGAGTCTCGGCCACAGAAATGGGAGACGCGGTATGAGGCGGCGGTGTGGACGGCAGCAATGACACCCGTGCGCCGTTCCTCGTCGAGCTGGCCTGGAGCGGTGAGTTGCTGAACAGCGCGCCAACTTGGGGCTGCAACTGGCTCCGTCGGGCGAGGGGAGGGAGGTGGATCAACGAGCTGCATAGCTTGTATCTGGCAGGCTACCCTGCCGGCTTGGATGCGGAATAACTACTCTTTGTAAGCCATTGTAAGAGTGGACAAAATGGTGGAGGAGATAGGGGAGCAGCGGAGGTGTGCGATTCTTGGCCGGCGTTTGGCCTCGTTTAAATAGGAGATTAAATAGACAGCGGACGGGAGGAGCTCGGCCGGTGTTGCGTTTAACGCTAGCCCGGTCATGAACGGACGTGTGTCCAGAGTGGGTTTCTCGGCTTCCACACAGGCGGGTTTCATGGAGGCGTTTGAATGCGGCACGGAGGCGTGTTCAGCCGGGCGTGCCGCGAGTGGCGCCCTCGACTCTGACCTAGGACACCACGCCGTTCTTCCACTGACGTGTGGGCTCTTTGGGTGCATGGCCTGCATGTCAGTGACCCAACGTAGGCAGCGCACAGCAGAGGAACCTTTGGTGGGCCAGGGCGGTAAGAAGCGGGCATTTCATAAACTAATGATTATTCATTGAGTGTGACGTCATCTTTTTCATGTAGATAAGCCTACTATGTTGATAGCCCGTTCCATACATTTTGATTCATAAAGACCGCCGCAAACATCAATGTTCTGCTTATCACAGATAAGATTGATTAATACCCGTAACAAGCCATGTCCTTAACAAAGGGTGCATGCACGTATAGGTTGAGCGCGTGTCTTGCGTCGTGTGCTGTGTGCATGCAGGCGTGCGAGTGTTGCGTGCGTGCAAGGGTATGTTTCAGTGTTTCATGGATGGGTGCATACGTGCATGTGTTCGTGAGTGCATGTGTATGTGTCAGTGTTGCACACCAGCATGCGTGCGTGTGTACATTATGTGTACGTGTCAGTGTTGCACGCCTACATGCGTGCGTGTCTTCCGTGCGTGCATGTGTACGTGCGGGGTGAGGCTACACATCAGTCAACTGGCTTTTTCATCTCTAGTCATTAGATTTTCCAGCTATTGGATACGAAATCAAGGGACTCCAGTTTATCATCAAACTCCACCCCCCTGAGCCGCCAGCCACCACCGGCCGAACCGCCAGCCCCCGCCGCCCGCGGCCGGCCCGCCCTCCCCGAAACCACTCCCCACCGCC
>NC_041383.1:242107629-242114833 GCF_002162155.2 Triticum dicoccoides | reverse complement strand
CGGGGATCCCCACCCCACCGCCCAATGAATGCCCCCCAACCGCCGGTGACTGCCAACCAGAGGTCTCACGACTTCGAATACCCATCGACCACTAATTTATTACCATTTCTGTCCTTCATATACACGCTGACGGGTGGGCCCTATGGTAATGTGCGCTGCTGAATGTGGACCGTTTTACTGGTCAATTGATCATGTTATCAACCAATTACAGAGCTATATGGTGAGCCAGTGACCGTATGATCACCCTAAAATGTACTCCTATTTTATTAACATAGTACAGACTCAAACTACCATTTCTTTCTTTCATATATGGGCTGACAGGTGGGCCCCACGGTTACGCGCCCCGATGGTGCAACACTAGTTGCGCCGCGTGGAACGTTTGACTGGTCAATTGATTGTGTCATCAACAAAATACGGAGTTGTACGGGTGAGCCAGTGACCGTATAATCATGACATGTATTTGTTTAACACGGTACAGACGCAAGGGCTCATATATACGCGCAAGCACTCACCGCTATAAGCGCACACACGCGAACCCTACCCCTATGAGCACCTTCGAGAGAGTGGGCCAACATATATGATCTTGAGATTTTACGAAGTCACCATAGGTGCCTCGTAGTCGAGTGGAACGTCTCCTCCCACTGAACGTACATCACCGGAAAATACTGAAATTAACACAAGATAAATGCGAGCACCAGGACTTTAACCTTGGTGGGCTCGAGAAACCACTGTCCTGTAACCATCCAACCACATGTTGGTTAGCACGACAAAATGTATGTGGTGACCATGATGAGCTTATTCTGAAGTCCAGTGACCATATCGTGCTTTCTCTTCAAATACAATGACCGTAAGTTTCGTCAACGAAATACGGAGCACGCATCAAATGCAAAGTGTCGGGGGTTGGGTGCGACATATGCCAACGGATGGCTTATCATGGTGGGAGCGAGTAGAACGTCGCCGGTGCGTGGAAGCGGGATAAGGCGTAGACACGAATGCCGGCGTACTTTACCCAGGTTCGGGGCTCTCCTAGGAGATAACACCCCTAGTCCTGCTCTGCGGGGTCTCCGCATGATCACTAAGGCACAAGTGATACAATGGTGCTCCTTGCGCTGCGTGCTAGAGGCAGAAGGAGGCAAGGCTAGCTCTCTTCCTGCTCTAGGGGAGTGGCTAGCTCTATTGGAGTGGGAACCCTTTGCATGGGTGGCCTGGGGGGGTTTATATAGGCCTACCCCCCAGGGGTACAATAGTAATTCGTTCGGGTGCTGGGCCCGGCTGTCAGTGTCTCCAGCCTCCGGCTTCTCCACCGACCGTTGGGGCCCGCCGCCTGGTGGGCCCCGCCGACTGGTTGGTGGCTACTTACTGTAGCCGTGTCGTTGGTGACGGGGGCTTGGTCATCTTAGCGTGGCTACAGTCCCGCTGCCTGGCGGGAGTCCACTGTAGCCACACCTGGTCTTATCAGCTTAATGGTGTGCTTGCCTCGGGACCAGGGACGGCCGCCTGCTGGAGGCCGGCCCCTCTTGAATCCGTGTGGCCGAGCTTCCGCCGTCTTCCTTGGGGTCACTGCCCGATAGGCCGTACCGACAGGCTGTCGTGGGGAATAGGGCTCCGCCTGCCCGGAGTGACGTCAGGGTAGATACGGCACATTGCTCCATCATGCAGAGATCTCTGTCTGTACGGAGCACTGTAGCCATGCCCGTTCTGAGCGTTGGAGGCGACGCGCCTCACTGTAGCCATGCTCTGACTTGTACTCTGAATGGGGGCTCGGTGCACCGTAGTCGTGAGGTAGCCGCCTGCCCGTTGCCGCCCTCCCTGGAGGGCAGCCGCCAGGAGCCGGTCACTCGGAGCGCCGTAGTCTTGGGTTGGCCGCCCTCTGGCAGCCGACCACTGAGCCAGCCGGCCCCAGAGGGCGGAGCTTCAGCTTGGGGTCCAGCTAGGCAGAGCTGGCCCAAAGTCTTGATAAATCCAGGGACTCGGGTGAGCCTACCCGTGGCCCATTACTCCGACAGTAGTCCCCGAAGCCGGTGAGGCACCATGGTCGAGGGGCTGCAAAGCCTCAGCGGCTTCCTCCCTCACCGGGCTCCGGGAAGGTGCCGGTCCGCCATGCGGCCAGCCGACTGCAGAGGCCGACTTCTTCCAGGCGGAGCTTGTACGATTGGTTTTTGAACTTCAAGGCGGGAGGTAGGTGGCATGCCTGCTAAGCTTCCCAGGCCGCCGCTCGCCACGGACGCGCCATGCGGCGCACGTCAGCCTGGTCAGCCTGCCACCCCACGTTTTCGATGGGACGTGACACTGGACCGGGCCCACCACTACCGTGCCTCGGCAACCGGGCGGATCTACTGCGCCGAAGGGGACGGTTTCCATTCCCCACGATCATTTACGGTGTGGTGAATGTGTGCGGGAAACGGGGGCCGTGGGGACGTGGGCGCAGTTAATCCCACGACCCACGTCCCGCCCCCTCGGCTTCATAGCCTGGGTGCTATAAGTAGGGAGGGGGGAGAGGTGCGGCAAAGCCCTTACGCCCCTCCCACTCTTCTTCTTCTTCTCGCTTATCCTCCGCTGCTGCTACTGCTGTAGCGCCGCCGCCGCTGCCCACCGCCGACGCATTTCTCCTCTCCCCGCCGCCAGCCGGAAGCCATGGGCGACTGGGACGGATCGACCGTGATCAAAGATCACATTTCCTTCCTCCGCGACACGCGCCGGATGCCCAGCGCGACCTTGGTCAAGGTGCGGGTGCCGCCGGAGACAGAGATCTCACCGGCGCCGCAGGAAGGTGAGCGGGTCGTCTTCCGCTCGCACTTCCTCTAGGGCTTCGGCCTTTCGGTGAGCGGCTTCTTCCGCTCCTTCCTCGACTTCTACCACCTTCAGCCTCACCACCTCACGCCCAACGCCATGACTCTCCTCCCGCCTTTGTCACGGCATGCGAGGGCTACCTCAGTATCCTCCCCACAATCGAGCTGTGGGGAGTGTTCTTTTACGGGAAGCTCAGCACCTCCGCCAAGGAGACGGCGGCCGAGTGCGTGGGCTTCATAGCCGTGTGCCGACCGGCGAAGCAGAACGCCTTCCCCGTCATCAAGCTGGCGCAGTCGGTGAAGATGTGGCAGCAGTCCTACTTCTATGTCGAGAATATGGACCCGACTGCCGATCTCCTCAACCTGCCGGCCTACGAGGCCGGCCCCCCACCGGGGCTCGACCCTCCTGGGGGTACAAACCGAAACCGGTGTCGGCAGACGCGGCAGCCACCATCAGCCGACTCCGGGTGCTCCAGGAGTCAGAGGGACTCATGGCCTCCGACTTCCTCGTCGCCTTCGTGGAGCGTCGAGTCCTCCCGCTCCAGAGCCGCCCTCATCCGATCTTCCGGATGGGCGGACACCGCGATCCGTGCCGGCTGTGCACGAAAGGGATGCCGCCTGCTGAAGTTGCGCGGATGGTTAACGAGATCTCCGATCTCAAAGTGTCGGAGAAGGAGTGGCGGTACGGGAAGCGGCCGTACTCTCGCCACAATTCGCCGCCTGCTGTAAGTTTCTTCATTTTGTCCTTTGAATTATTTCCTTCAGCTTCATTTCTCTTCATGACGCAACTCCTTCTTGGTTGTAGATTTACATGTCCGAGGCTACGGCCGCCCTCCTGGGGCCGGGTGATGACCTCCAGCCGGACAGGGCGGAGAGCGACTTGGACGAACCTGACTTGGCGGCAGCCTCCCTGGCCGACGACGTGGCAGGCGGCGGCGGCAGGGCGGACGGCAGTGGTGGAGCAGGCGGCTCCGAGGCAGGCAGCAGCGTGGGGGCCTGGCCTGACGACGACGAAGACGAAGACAAACCGCGCCCTGCCCGAAGCTCCGCCACCACCGGTGCCGGCCCCTCTTCTGGACCGCCCGCCCATGGCGGCAAGCGCAAACGGAAACAGGGCGCGACCCTGTTCGGTAGCTCTGCGAAGAAGCCCAAGAACCCAGCTTAGGCGACCAGGCGGAAAGAAGCCGCGGCCAAGGTGGCCCAATATCAGAGGCAACCGAAGGTGCCCGTTATGGTATCGGCGTAAGTATCCTTCCCTTTCTCCTTGTCTTTTCGTCAATCTAGTGTGAGAGCCTTCCCACTTGTCTTCTCGTTTCAGGGCCCTGCTAACCCTCGAGAAGTCGAGCGCCGCCTCGGTCCTCAGGTCGGCAGCGACCTCCTCGACCAGTCGGCGGATCGACCCGGTCGCTGACCTCCGGGAGGCAACAAAGCGGAATGCGCGGGAGGCGCGCGAGGAAGAGGCCGACCGCCTGGCCAGGGAGCAGGCGGCCGTGTCCGCCGTGTCTGCTGAAAGGGTGCTGGTGCAGGCGGAAGCCCAGGCCACGGAGAAGGAGCGGCTCGAGGAGGCCGTACGCCGCCAAGAGCCGCTACTTGTGGCGCCCCTGAACACTGCGCCGCCTCCGCCTAAATTCGAGGTGATGGCCAGAGGAGCCGGCGGCGACTACCCGATCCGGGAGCGGGAGGGCGGCGACATAGCCATGCCGGACGTCTTCGTGCCGCCGCCCCCGCCCCCGCCGCCTCCGCCAGCCAGCAAGCCGTGGGACGAGCAGCCAGTGGTGCCGCCGATGCCACCAGTCGAAAATACGGTGGTGACGGACCTGATTCCTACGGTCCGCCTACCGATGCGCCGCCGTCTGGAGAAGGCGGCCTCAGCACCGCGGCCGCAGGCGATCGGCGCCACGAGCTCGTCGGCCCCCGATACCGAGGCAACCAGCGCCGCGCCCGTGGGTTGGATACACGGGGGCGGGACTGGCGCCCTGAACCAGGCGTCTCTTGACGTCCAGGCCAAGCTCCAGGCAGAGGCGGAGGCGCTCAAGCGCTGCAACGAGGCCTACTTGGAGTCGCGCACCGCCATACGCGTAAGTTGTCTTTGGGTTTCTTCTTTGGATGATCCTCTTGCTTCTCTCGTGGGGGCGCACAAGCGCACCCACTGGGTGTAGTCCCCAAGTTCCGGGCCGGCTGCTAAGCAGGCGGGTCGGAACTTTATCTTGCAATTGTCAACTTCTGATTCATCTGATGTCTCTTCTGCAGGACTAGCACAATCTCCGCGCGACCACCTACAAGTCCAAGGTTCGGGAGCTAGAGACGGAGACGGCCCATCTGGCCGAGAGCCGGCGTAAGTTTCTATTTTCTTTCTTTGTGGGGGCGCGCTGGCGCACCCGCGGGTTGTAGTCCCTGAGGTTCGGGCCGACTGCTGAGTAGTCGGGCCAAATCTCCTCAGTTGCCTCTTTCATTCGTCAACTACTTCTTTTCTGCGGGGGCGCGAAGGCGCGCCCGCGGGCTGTAGTCCCCGAGGTTCGGGCCGACTGCTGAGCAGTCGGGCCGAATCTCCTCAGTTGCCTCTTTCCTTTGTCTTGTCCACTTGACTGATGCCTTTTTCTTCTCTTTCTTTCTTCAGAGGCCAATGCCACCCTGCAGCAGCAGCTGGGCGAAGCCAACACCGCCCTGCGTGGCAAGGAGGCGGAGTGCAGCAAGCTGGCGGAGGAGCGGGACCGCCTGGTCACCCAGCTTGCCGAGCAGGCGGAAGCCCTCAAGGCGGCCCATCTGAAGGTGACGGGGATGGAGACCAACCTCCTCGCCGAGTTTGAGATCGAGCGCTCTACCTGGGCCGACAAGGAGGCCCAGGTGACGGCCTGCTTCAGCAGAATCGAAGATTTGGTCGATAGTAAGCCTCATTCTCTTGTTTTCTTGTTTTGACTGTTGGCCCTTGCTTATAGCCTTGGCCATTTTCTTCTTCCGCTTGGACAGATTTCTTCCTGGGCCATTCTGTAGCTGCAATCCAAATGATCGAGGCCCAGCGCGAGGAGCCAAGGGCGGAGGGTGCACAGGTCGCCGCTGATGCTCCCCGGACTCTTGGCGAACATGTCCTCAACATTCAGGCCCGGCTTCGGCCTGCTCACCGCGTGCTTCGCCGCCTCCAGCGCATCGGAGCCCAGGCGGTCTCCGCCCTCTGGCCAGGCTTGCCAGCTCCGCACACCCCAAGTCAGACTGCTGACTGGCTGGAGGTGGCGGCCGGCCGCTTGGAAGCCTGGAAAGGCTCAGCAGCCCGGCCAGGGGCGCGCCGGGCCTTGGAATTCATCAAGGCGTGGTACCCTAGGCTAGATCTAGCCCAGTTGGCCATGTTCCGTCTGGAGGCGCAGGAGGAGCTGGCAGCGGTGGAAGCTGAGCTCGTCACCAAGGCGGCGGCGATCGCCGACTTCACCGACACCAGCGTCTTTATCCCGGAGGTGGTCGAGGAAGGCGGCGAAGGTCCACAAGAGTGGCTCGGGTTAAACCCGGAGGACAGTGAAGATTCAGCTGAAGTCATCAACTCCAGCGACGAAGGGGAAGACGGGGAGGAGGAAGAGGAGGAGGAGGAGGAAGAAGACGAGGAGAGTGACGTCGACTTGCCGGAGGTCGGGGCGGACGGTCAGCCCCAGCCTTGTAACGCCCCGGATCCGATGCGCCAGGTGTCTGCCGATTATTCGTCGTCGTTGTCATGTCATTTGCTTGCGTGCTGCACTTTGCCATGTCATCATCTGCATTTCATATCATGTCATCATGTGCATCGCATTTCGCATTCATGTTTGTCTCTTGCATCCGAGCATTTTCCCCGTTGTCCGTTTTGCAATCCGGCGCTCCTATCTCACCCGGCGTCCCCTTCTTGTCTCTTTTCGTGTGCGGGTATTAAACTTTCTCGGAATGGCCCGAGGTTTTCCAAGCGGCCTTGGTATACCATCGGTAGACCGCCTGTCAAGTTTCATTCCATTTGGAGGTCGTTTGATACCCCAACGGTTAACCGGGTAACCGTAAAAGCCCTCTTTTGTTGCAGCCCAACACCCCTTCCAAAGTGGCCCAAAACCCATCTAACTCCCCTCCATGCTCTCGGTCTTTCGATCACGATCGCGTGGCCGAAAACCGCACCTCATTTGGACTCTCCTAGCTCCCTCTACCTATATATACACCTCACCCTTCGAAATTCGCGGTGCAAACCCTAACAGTCTTCCTCCTCGCGCCACCGGACATGTCCATCCGCGCCGGACATGTCCGCCGGACACCTCACCCGAGCCAATCAGGGCGCGCCACGTCAGCGTCGCCGCCCCCGCGCCCAATCGGACGCCGCCACCTGTCCTCCCCGCCACCGTTCCCCACCGCGCGCCGCCGCAGGCCCGCGGGGCCCACATCCGGCCCGCCCGGGCCCGAATCCCGCGCCCGCG
>NC_041383.1:242100942-242107140 GCF_002162155.2 Triticum dicoccoides | reverse complement strand
CCATTCGCGCCGGCGCGCCCTCGCCGCCCGACGCCGCGCGCGCGCTGCCGACTTCGCGCCGGCCTGCCGTCCCCGCCGCCTTCCCCGGCCGGTGCTGCCGGAGCTCCTTCAGCGCCGCCTCGCCGGATCTCCGTCGCCGCCGCCTGTCTCCTTGCCGCCGGCGCCACGCCTTCCGCCGCCCTTCGTCATCCCGCGTCTCCCCGGTCTCTCCCTCGCCTCCGGCCACCGTTCCACGCATCTCCGGCCGCCTCCGGCGAGAACTCCGGCCGGATCCGGTGAGATCCGGCCCGGAACCTGCAAGGTGGATGAGATCCACCGGGATCTGATCGAAACGGCCCCGCTCCGTCCCGGAACCCCTCCGTCCACTCTCCCCGAGGTCCAAATTCCACTAAGTCCCTGAAATATTTTGCATTTTCATGCCATATTCATCGCATCATATCTCTGCATCCGTAGCTCCATTTTGTGCGTGTAATATGTCAAATTGTTCGCCTCGACGAGTACTTCATTTCATTCCATTGCATCATTTTCATTTGAGCTCATCTTGATGCCCGAAATGCTGTTGGAAGAGTGCATGTTGATGTTAACCTGCTGAAACTGTTATAACTTGCTCATTTGTCATTTTTGCCATGATTGATGTGTGCATCCTATGAGGTTGATGTCTACATGTGTTTTGATCTATGTCATGCCATCTTTCCAGGGGTGTATGCCATGTATTTTTGTGATCAATGTGGTGACTAGCACAAGCATGCAAACTAGGCTTCGTGATATTGATGATTTTAGTCCCTGTTCTGCTGTTATTTTGATGCCATGTAAACTTGATGCTACAGAGATATCCATGCTTATTTTGAGATACTTCAGTAAGGGTGTTTTGAGCATATGGTTATTGTCTATCCATTCATGCCCTTGTTTTCAATTATGGAGTAGTCTAGCATGTCATTTGAGTGCTCTACGTTTGCTTCAAAAATTTTCCTGTTAGATTGTTTACATGTTATTCAATATGGCCAAGCTTGCTATAGTTGATCCTTGCATGATTTGGACTTGTTCTTGACTTGGTTTGTTTCACAAACATGTCTTCTTGATGATGCTATGCTTATCTTGTCATGCAATGACTTGTGGTGCGTGAATCGAGCTTGTTAAGCAGGGTACTTGTTGCTGTTTTGCTAGACAGATTCTGTTATAGTTTGTTGCTATGTTCACATGCTTCTAGTAATCATTCTATGCATAATCTGGAGATGTTCTATAAACATGTTTTGATCTACATGTCTTGCTCTATCCATTCATGCCACTGGTTGCAATTATAGCCTGCTGGAACATGTTCTTATCTTGCTCTAAAGTTTGCTAAATGATATTGTTGTCAGCCTGTTTACATTAAGTTCAATGTTTCCATGATTGTTTCCTAGTGATCCATGTACCCTATGACCTTGCTCTTGCCATGCTTAGCTTCATAACATGCCTTCTTACTGTTGGTTGCCTTGCCATGCCATGTATTTCTCTGTGGTGAGTGGTTCAAGCTCACCAACATGCCTACTTATTGTTGTTTCTGCCATGTTTGAATCTGTAATATAACTTGCCATGTTTACATGGGTGCCATCTTATTTTCTGATCCTTTTTGGCTCATGGTCAGTAAGGGTCTTTTGATCTATGCAATTAGTAGATTCATGTCATGTCTTTGTTTGCCATGATATGTTTCTGTAACATGTTGTTTGCTTGCTCTAAACATTGCAACCTCATGTTATTTCTGCTAAAGTCTGAAACTGTTATTTTTTGCAATCTTACCATGTGTTTTGGAACATGTTCTAGTGATTTCTGGAGATAGCTCAGTGTTCATGTTTTGTTGTGCTTTACCTGTACTTCATGCCCATGCCTTTTGTTATTATGTTGAGATGCTGTAGCATGTTGTTTTGATGCTTGCAAGATGCCTAGTTGCTGTTATGGACAGATTGTTGCTATGACTTGTATAGAGTGTATGTGTTGCACCGTTGCTCCGTTTTGTGTGTGCTTTATATGAAACTTGCTTGATTTTGCATGTAGCTTCATATTAACATGTTGCATCCTTGTTTTGGTGTGTTTGCTTGATGTTTGGGTGCATTTTGCGTCAATGCCATGCTTAACTTGTTTTGCTCATATCTTCTGGGCCGTAGCTCCGAATCTAATGAACTTTATATGTAACTTGACTAGAATTTCGTGTAGATCCTCTTGGTGCTCTTTAACTTGCTGTTTAACAACTTGAACATAACGTTTATTCAGTTCTGGACCAATTTCGAAATTTGCATATGAGGACTTACCGGAATTGTTATATGTTGTTCCCGACCTCATTTAAACTTGCTTTGATGTGTTGTTCTTGTTTGCATCATCTCTTGCCATGAGTAGCTTCATGTAGCATTGTCATGCATCATGCTTGTTGTGCATCATGTCTTGTCTATGTGTGGTGTGTTTACCTATGTTGTGTGCTTCTTCTTGTTAGTTCCTGTTTCGTTGCGATCGTGAGGATTCGTTCGTCTACGGTTGGTTCGGCTTCATCCGTTCGTATTCTTCATGGACTCGTTCTTCTTCCTAGCGGGATTTCAGGCAAGATGACCGCTACCCTGGATCTCACTACTATCATTGCTATGCTAGTTGCTTCGTTCTATCGCTATGTTGCGTTACCTATCTTTTGCTCTTCAAGCCATCCCATATTGCCATGAACCTCTAACCTTTGACACCTTTCCTATGCAAACCGTTGTTTGGCTATGTTACCGCTTTGCTCAGCCCCTCTTATAGCGTTGCTAGCTGCAGGTGAAGTTGAAGATTTCTCCATGGTGGACAGGGTTTTTGGTTGGGATATCACAATATCTCTTATATTATTAATGCATCTATATACTTGGTAAAGGGTGGAAGGCTCGGCCTTATGCCTGGTGTTTTGTTCCACTCTTGCCGCCCTAGTTTCCGTCATACCGGTGTTTTGTTCCTGGATTTTGCGTTCCTAACGCGGTCGGGTGATTTATGGGATCCCCCTGACAGTTCACTTTGAATAAAACTTGCCCAGCAAGGCCCAACCTTGGTTTTACCATTTGCCTCACCACCACCTATACTTTTCCCTTGGGAGTCGTTCTCTCGAGGGTCATCTTTATTTTAGCCCCCCCGGGCCAGTGCTTGTCTAAGTGCTGGTTCGAACCGAGTAGACTGCGGGGCCCCCTCGGGGCAACTCGAGGTCTGGTTTTACTCGTAGGATGTCTCATCCGGTGTTGCCCTGAGAACGAGATACGTGCAGCTCCTATCGGGATTGTCGGCGCATCGGGCTGCTTTGCTGGTCTTGTTTTACCATTGTCGAAATGTCTTGTAAACCAGGATTCCGAGACTGATCGGGTCTTCCTGGGAGAAGGTCTATTCCTTCGTTGATCGCGAGAGCTTGTCATGGGCTAAGTTGGGACACCCCTGCAGGGTTTAAACTTTCGAGAGCCGTGCCCGCGGTTATGTGGCAGATGGGAATTTGTTAATGTCCGGTTGTAGATAACTTGACACCAGATCCGAATTAAAACGCATCAACCGCGTGTGTAGCCGTGATGGTCTCTTCTCGGCGGAGTCCGGGAAGTGAACACGGTTTCTGGGTTATGTTTGGCGTAAGTAGGTGTTCAGGATCACCTCTTGATCATTGCTAGCTTCACGACCGTTCCTTTGTTTCTCGTCTCGTTCTCATTTGCGTATGTTAGCCACCATATCATGCTTAGTCGCTGCTGCAACCTCACCACCTTACCCCTTCCTTTCCCATTAAGCTTTGCTAGTCTTGATACCCATGGTAATGGGATTGCTGAGTCCTCGTGGCTCACAGATTACTACAACAACAGTTGCAGGTACAGGTTATGCAATGATCTTGACGCGAGCGCGATGTTGCTTGTTTTGGAGTTTCTTCTTCTGCTTCTTCGATCAGGGGATAGGTTCCAGGTCGGCAGCCTGGGCTAGCAGGGTGGATATTGTTTGAGTTTCTATTTATGTATCGTCCGTAGTAGGATGTTGATCTCTTGTATGATGATTTTGTATTCGTGTGGCATTGTGTGCCTTTTGTATGTATCCCCATCTATTATGTAATGTTGATGTAATGATATCCACCTTGCAAAAGCGTCTCAATATGCGGGTCTATCCTTGGTGGGACCTTCGAGTTCCTTTTGGATAGGGTCGCATATTGGGCGTGACAAGTTGGTATCAGAGCCTCGACCGACCCTAGGAGCCCCCCTTGATTGATCGTGTAGTTTGTCCGTTGTTGAGTCTAGGAGAAATTTTTTTCTGAGTCTAGTTATATCAGAGAGTAGGAATTCTTTTTACTCCTCTGCCCCTTCGTCGCTTTGGTGAGGAATCCTGACGTAGGTGTTTTGAATTACTCCTCTTCCCATTCAAATTTTTTCTTTAGGATCTCGCAGTTGGTTTTCCGATCGTTGGTTCCTCAGCTCTTTTATCCGGTGCATTTCTCGTCAAGTTGACTCGAGCCTCTTCATCGTTGCCAAGTTCAATCCTCAGCTCTTTTGATCGATGTTGTTTCCCTGTCCGAAGTTGTCCTTGTTTTTCCCACCCGCCCACCCCTTTTTCTCCTTGGAACCGGAGTCCGTAGTCGAGTATCCATCCTACTCGTGCGAAGTCTTTGCTTTCTTTCCTCAATGATTTCAACCGGTGTTTTCTCTTCAAGCTATTCGTCGGTTTTCCCTTCCTAGTTGCCTTTGTTTTCCTGCCCTCCCACCCTTTTTCTTCCCGGAGTTTGAGTCTCTTTCGACCATCAATTTTCATTAGTACGGAGTCTTTTCAGTCTTCCCTCAATTATTTCAACCGGCAAATTCTCTTTTGTTTGGCATTCTTCATCTCTTTTCTTCTCTGGTGGATGCAATTCCATTTTTCGGGTTGATCACATTCTTTTCCTTGGATCAAGTGTTCTCCTTGCTCAGTTGCCTCTCGCCAGTTAATCATTCCGGATTTCGGAAGACATCTCAGAAGATTCGTCTATGTTCCAATTAATTCGAGGTTGTCACCTCATTCAAATATTTCAATTGTTCCGGTGCATCATCTATCTGTTCAACAATCCTTTCCAACGGTGCTTTTCTCTTCAGTGGGCCCTAACCCACAGGTCTTTTCCCAGGATCTTACCTGACTCTTCTAATTCTCCCGGAGTTATTCTCTATTCTTTTCAAGGGTGACGTAAGTATGGATCACATCAGTCACATGCCTTCTCCAAGATCTCTTTCAAATCATTTCGTTGTTGAGTCAACTTCTTCGCCTTTCGTTTCCCCGGAGTGATTTCATAGTCTATCTGATTCCGTGAGCTTTCGATTCTCGTCATCCTCATCGTTCCTCTCTTCTTCTCGAGTGCTCTCGATTTCTTTGCTTCTTCTCTTGAGTTCTTGTTTCACCTCATCCCTTTTCCCTTTCGTCTCGGTGCTAAGATCTCGAGACGAGATCTCTTGTTAGTGGAGGAGTGTTGTAACGCCCCGGATCCGATGCGCCAGGTGTCTGCCGATTATTCGTCGTCGTTGTCATGTCATTTTCTTGCGTGCTGCACTTTGCCATGTCATCATCTGCATTTCATATCATGTCATCATGTGCATCTCATTTTGCATTCATGTTCGTCTCTTGCATCCGAGCATTTCCACGTTGTCCGTTTTGCAATCCGGCGCTCCTATCTCACCCGGCGTCCCCTTCTTGTCTCTTTTCGTGTGCGGATATTAAACTTTCTCAGAATGGCCCGAGGTTTGCCAAGCGGCCTTGGTATACCACCGGTAGACCGCCTGTCAAGTTTCGTGCCATTTGGAGGTCGTTTGATACCCCAACGGTTAACAGGGTAACCGTAAAAGCCCTATTTTGTTGCAGCCCAACACCCCTTCCAAAGTGGCCCAAAACCCATCTAACTCCCCTCCATGCTCTCGGTCGTTCGATCACGATCGCGTGGCCGAAAACCGCACCTCATTTGGACTCTCCTAGCTCCCTCTACCTATATATACACCTCCCCCTCCGAAATTCGCGGTGCAAACCCTAACAGTCTTCCTCCTCGCGCCGCCGGACATGTCCATCCGTGCCGGACATGTCCGCCGGACACCTCACCCGAGCCAATCAGGGTGCGCCACGTCAGCGTCGCCGCCCCCGCGCCCAATCGGACGCCGCCACCTGTCCTCCCCGCCGCCGTTCCCCACCGCGCGCTGCTGCAGGCCCGCGGGGCCCAGATCCGGCCCGCCCGGGCCC
>NC_041383.1:242060024-242100246 GCF_002162155.2 Triticum dicoccoides | reverse complement strand
GGCCGCGCCGCCCGCGCCCAGCGCCGGCGCCCGGCCGCTGCCCTGCGCCGTCGTCCGCCCGCCGCCCGCCTCCGACCCGACCTCCACCGCCCGCTCGCCGGCGTTCGTCCCGGCGCCCTGCCGCCCGGCCGCGCCGCCCATTCGCGCCGGCGCGCCCTCGCCGCCCGACACCGCGCGCGCGCTGCCGACTTCGCGCCGGCCTGCCGTCCCCGCCGCCTTCCCCGGCCGGTGCTATCGGAGCTCCTCAAGCGCCGCCTCGCCGGATTTCCGTCGCCGCCGCCTGTCTCCTCGCCGCCGGCGCCACGCCTTCCGCCGCCCTTCGTCATCCCGCGCCTCCCCGGTCTCTCCCTCGCCTCTGGCCACCGTTCCCCGCATCTCCGGCCGGATCCGGCGAGATCCGGCCCGGAACCTGCAAGGTGGATGAGATCCACCGGGATCTGATCCAAACGGCCCTGCTCCGTCCCAGAACCCCTCCGTCCACTCTCCCCGAGGTCCAAATTCCACTAAGTCCCCGAAATATTTTGCATTTTCATGCCATATTCATCGCATCGTATCTCTGCAACCGTAGCTCTGTTTTGTGCGTGTAATATGTCTAATTGTTTGCCTCAACGAGTACTTCATTTCATTCCATTGCATCATTTTTATTTGAGCTCATCTTGATGCCCGAAATGCTGTTGGAAGAGTGCATGTTGATGTTAACCTGCTGAAACTGTTATAACTTGCTCATTTGTCATTTTTGCCATGATTGATGTGTGCATCCTATGAGGTTGATGTCTACATGTGTTTTGATCTATGCCATGCCATCTTTCCAGGGGTGTATGCCATGTATTTTTGTGATTAATGTGGTGACTAGCACAAGCATGCAAACTAGGCTTCGTGATATTGATGATTTTAGTCCCTGTTCTGCTGTTATTTTGATGCTATGTAAACTTGATGCTACAGAGATATCCATGCTTATTTTGAGATACTTCAGTAAGGGTGTTTTGAACATATGGTTATTGTCTATCCATTCATGCCCTTGTTTGCAATTATGGAGTAGTCTAGCATATCATTTGAGTGCTCTACTTTTGCTTCAAAACGTTTCCTGGCGGATTGTTTACATGTTATTCAATATGGCCAAGCTTGCTATAGTTGATCCTTGCATTCTTTGGACTTGTTCTTGACTTGGTTTATTTCACAAACATGTCTTCTTGATGATGCTATGCTTATCTTGTCATGCAATAACTTGTGGTGAGTGAATCGAGCTTGTTAAGGAGGGTACTTGCTGTTGCTGTTTTGCTAGACAGATTCTGTTATAGTTTGTTGCTATGTTCACATGCTTCTAGTAATCATTCTATGCATAATCTGGAGATGTTCTATAAACATGTTTTGATCTACATGTCTTGCTCTATCCATTCATGCCACTGGTTGAAATTATACCCTGCTGGAACATGTTGTTATCTTGCTCTAAAGTTTGCTAAATGATGTTGCTGTCAGCCTGTTTACATTAAGTTCAATGTTTCCATGATTGTTTCCTAGTGATCCATGCACCCTATGACCTTGCTCTTGCCATGCGTAGCTTCTTAAACATGCCTTCTTACTGTAGGTTTCCTTGCCATGCCATGTATTGCTCTGTGGTGAGTGGTTCAAGCTCACCAACATGCCTACTTATTGTTGTTTCTGCCATGTTTGAATCTGTAATATAACTTGCCATGTTTACATGGGTGCCATCTTATTTTCTGATCCTTTTTGGCTCATGGTCAGTAAGGGTCTTTTGATCTATGCAATTAGTAGATTCATTTCATGCCTTTGTTTGCCATGATATGTTCCTGTAACATGTTGTTTGCTTGCTCTAAACATTGCAACCTGATGTTATTTCTGCTAAAGTCTGAAACTGTTATTTTTTTGCAATCTTACCATGTGTTTTGGAGCATGTTCTAGTGATTTCTGGAGATAGCTCAGTGTTCATGTTTTGTTGTGCTTTACCTGTACTTCATGCCCATGCCTTTTGTTATTATGTTGAGATGCTGTAGCATGTTGTTTTGATGCTTGCAAGATGCCTAGTTGCTGTTATGGACAGATTGTTGCTATGACTTGTTAGAGTGTATGTGTTGCACCGTTGCTCCGTTTTGAGTGTGCTTTATATGAAACTTGCTTGATTTTGCATGTAACTTCATATTAACATGTTGCATCCTTGTTTTGGTGTGTTTGCTTGATGTTTGGGTGCATTTTGCATCAATGCCATGCTTAACTTGTTTTGCTCATATCTTCTAGGCCGTAGCTCCGAATCTAATGAACTTTATATGTAACTTGACTAGAATTTCGTGTAGATCCTCTTGGTGCTCTTTAACTTGCTGTTTAACAACTTGAACATAAGGTTTATTCAGTTCTGGACCAATTTCGAAATTTGCATATGAGGACTTACCGGAATTGTTATATGTTGTTCCCGGCCTCATTTAAACTTGCTTTGATGTGTTGTTCTTGTTTGCATCATCTCTTGCCATGAGTAGCTTCATGTAGCATTGTCATGCATCATGCTTGTTGTGCATCATGTCTTGTCTATGTGTGGTGTGTTTACCTATGTTGTGTGCTTCTTCTTGTTAGTTCCTGTTTCGTTGCGATCGTGAGGATTCGTTCGTCTACGGTTGGTTCGGCTTCATCCGTTCGTCTTCTTCATGGACTCGTTCTTCTTCCTAGCGGGATTTCAGGCAAGATGACCGCTACCCTGGATCTCACTACTATCATTGCTATGCTAGTTGCTTCGTTCTATCGCTATGCTGCGTTACCTATCTTTTGCTCTTCAAGCCATCCCATATTGCCATGAACCTCTAACCTTTGACACCTTTCCTATGCAAACCGTTGTTTGGCTACGTTACCACTTTGCTCAGCCCCTCTTATAGCGTTGCTAGCTGCAGGTGAAGTTGAAGATTTCTCCATGGTGGACAGGGTTTTTGGTTGGGATATCACAATATCTCTTATATTATTAATGCATCTATATACTTGGTAAAGGGTGGAAGGCTCGGCCTTATGCCTGGTGTTTTGTTCCACTCTTGCCGCCCTAGTTTCCGTCATACCAGTGTTATGTTCCCGGATTTTGCGTTCCTAACGCGGTCGGGTGATTTATGGGACCCCCCTGACAGTTCGCTTTGAATAAAACTTGCCTAGCAAGGCCCAACCTTGGTTTTACCATTTGCCTCACCACCACCTATACTTTTCCCTTGGGAGTCGCTCTCTCGAGGGTCATCTTTATTTTAGCCCCCCCCCCCGGCCAGTGCTTGTCTAAGTGCTGGTTTGAACCGAGTAGACTCCAGGGCCCCCTCGGGGCAACTCGAGGTCTGGTTTTACTCGTAGGATGTCTCATCCGGTGTTGCCCTGAGAACGAGATATGTGCAGCTCCTATCGGGATTGTCGGCGCATCGGGCGGCTTTGTTGGTCTTGTTTTACCATTGTCGAAATGTCTTGTAAACCGGGATTCCGAGACTGATCGGGTCTTCCTGGGAGAAGGTCTATTCCTTTGTTGATCCGAGAGCTTGTGATAGGCTAAGTTGGGACACCCCTGCAGGGTTTAAACTTTCGAGAGCCGTGCCCGCGGTTATGTGGCAGATGGGAATTTGTTAATGTCCGGTTGTAGATAACTTGACACCAGATCCGAATTAAAACGCATCAACCGCGTGTGTAGCCGTGATGGTCTCTTCTCGGCGGAGTCCGGGAAGTGAACACGGTTTCTGGGTTATGTTTGGCGTAAGTAGGTGTTCAGGATCACCTCTTGATCATTGCTAGCTTCACGACCGTTCCTTTGTTTCTCGTCTCGTTCTCATTTGCGTATGTTAGCCACCATATCATGCTTAGTCGCTGCTGCAACCTCACCACCTTACCCCTTCTTTTCCCATTAAGCTTTGCTAGTCTTGATACCCATGGTAATGGGATTGCTGAGTCCTCGTGGCTCACAGATTACTACAACAACAGTTGCAGGTACAGGTTATGCGATGATCTTGACGCGAGCGCGATGTTGCTTGTTTTGGAGTTTCTTCTTTTGCTTCTTCGATCAGGGGATAGGTTCCAGGTCGGCAGCCTGGGCTAGCAGGGTGGATATTGTTTGAGTTTCTGTTTATGTATCATCCGTAGTCGGATGTTGATCTCTTGTATGATGATTTTGTATTCGTGTGGCATTGTGTGCCTTTTGTATGTATCCCCATCTATTATGTAATGTTGATGTAATGATATCCACCTTGCAAAAGCGTCTCAATATGCGGGTCTATCCTTGGTGGGACCTTCGAGTTCCTTTTGGATAGGGTCGCATATTGGGCGTGACAAGCCTGACCGGGCCTCAAGCAACGAGCCACGCACCGAGGTGCCGCCCGCTACTAGAGGCATCCAAGTGGGGGCTGACCCGCCGCCCGTTCCTCCGACGGACGCCATCGACTCCGTCCTTCAGCACTCCAACGCCCTGCCTGCTGCTGGTGATTCCTCCGTTTGGATGGAGCCGCCTGCCACGCTAGGCGGTGCAGCTGACTCCAGCGTCTAGCCAGAGTCCTTGGAGACGCCATCCGGCACCGTTCAGCCGGATCTTTCTGCTGCGCCAGCCGGCACCGCCCAGCCGGACTCTTCTGTTGCGCCAACCAGCCGCCCAGCCGGAGTCTTCTGCTACTCCTTAGGGTTTTGTCTGCTTTCTGCTTGTTGCTCTGAACATTTTTTAAATTCGCGCAACTCCACCCGCGGGGTGTATATCAAAACTCTGTTTGAATGCTGGCCAGAGGCCTTTATCCATGTAAATATTTATCATTGCCTATGCTTGTTGTGCCGACCTCTAGCCTTTTTTTCCTTTTTCTCCTTGGTTTTTTCCTTTGCCGCCAACTCTTGACTATGCTCTTACCAGCCGGTCGGCCGCTCTGCGGACCGTGGCTGATTTGAGCACTCTTAGCCGTTTGTGAGGGGGGCTAGGACTTAGCCATTCGGAGTTTTTGGTAGTAAAAGCGGAGGCCGGCCGTCTGGCTGCCAAGAAGCCAGACGGCTAGGTGCGATGCCGCCCTCTACTA
The DNA here is from genome assembly GCF_002162155.2 of Triticum dicoccoides. Classification (NCBI taxonomy): domain Eukaryota; kingdom Viridiplantae; phylum Streptophyta; class Magnoliopsida; order Poales; family Poaceae; genus Triticum; species Triticum dicoccoides. The sequence continues at coordinate 242,095,231 of NC_041383.1, read as the reverse complement.
TATGCGTTTCCTTCCTTAATCATTCTTTCATGTGGGGCACTGCCTTGCAAACTTTGCCCGCCATGCAGTCGCTCTGCGAGCTGTGGCTTTTGACAAAGGAAGTTTTTGGTGCCGGCACACTACTTGTCCGGCTGCAGGAGGCGACATATTGTAGAAGGCGGCGAGGCTCCGGGGCGACTGGTCGAACCCAGTGCCAGGCGGAAAAAATAGACTATACATTCTCATAGGCATGACACTTATCATATAGATAAAAGAGGGCAGTCCCCGAGCTCTTCTCGGGGGACCCGGAGTCTTTATACGTAGTACAAAAGGTAGCGTGATACATACTGCTTTCAACTATAAAACCTTCGGAGGAGGTTTGCGTTCCATGGACTCTCCGTCTCTTTGCTTGAATCGTCCCTCTTGCGCGCTCTGGGCTTCTGGGCACCGATCAGATAGTAGGCATCGTTGCCCAACACTTTACTGATGATGAAAGGGCCTTCCCAAGGTGCCGAGAGCTTGTGATGTCCGACTGTTCGCTGGATCAGCCGGAGCACAAGGTCTCCCTCCAGGAAGGATCTTGGCTTCACCTTGCGGTTGTAGTATCGGCGCAGACTCTGCTGGTAGATGGCCGACCGGCTGAGTGCCAACAACCGGCTTTCCTCCAACAAGTCGACGCTGTCTTCTCATGCCTCCTTGGCGTCTGCCTCGGTGTACATGGTGACTCTTGGGGAGTCGAACTCAATATCTGTCGGGATGACGGCTTCGGCACCATAGACGAGGAAGAAGGGCGTGAAGCCCGTTGACTTGTTCGGAGTTGTGCGCAGGCTCCAGAGGACGGCCAGCAGCTCATCGAGCCAGCAGCCGGCCGAACGCTCCAGAGGCTCGACCAGTCGGGGCTTGAGGGCAGACAAAATGAGGCCGTTTGCACGCTCCACTTGGCCATTTGACTGTGGGTGGGCAACGGACGCTAAGTCCAGGCGGATGCCCTGTGTTGCACAGAAACGAGCCAAGGCTCCTTTGGCGAAGTTGGTGTCGTTGTCGGTGATGATGCTGTGTGGGATGCCGTATCGCGTGGTGATGTCGGCGATGAAGGCCACGGCAGTTGGCCCATTCAGCTTCTTGATTAGTTTTGCCTCTATCCACTTGGTGAACTTGTCCACAGCAACAAGCAAGTGAGTCATGCCACCGCGGGCCGTCTTGAATGTTCCTACCATAGCCAGACCCCAAATAGCAAAGGGCCAGGCTATTGGAATGGTCTTGAGTGCGGAAGCCGGTAGGTGTGGCTTGGAGCGGAACCTCTGACACCCTTGACACTTCTGAACTAGCTCTTTGGCCTCTTCCAGGGCAGTCGGCCAGAAGAACCCATGGCGGAAAGCCTTGGCCACAAGTGATCTTGAAGCCGCGTGGTGGCCGCACCCGCCCTGGTGGATATCCCTGAGTATTGCTTGGCCTTGGTCCGACTCCACGCACCGCTGATAAACCCCTGTGACGCTTCATCGCACCAGCTCTTTGTTGACTATGGTGTAGGCTGCTGCTCGCCTCTGCACTTGTCGGGCTGAGATTTCATCGGTTGGCAGCTCTTTATTCACCAAGAACTTGAGGATTGGCTGAGCCCATGAGGGCGCCGCAATTTCTTCGACTGCGACTACTGCAACTTGTATGAGGGCGGTTGGGCCGGGACAAAGATGGAGTCTGAATCAGGAGATGGCTTGACAAATGGCTTTAGAAGGTGGCGTAGGGCGACGCTGGCTGGTATTGCTTGTCAGGTGGAGCCAATTCGTGCCAAGGCATCTACTTGCTCGTTGTCATTTCTTGGCACGTGAAGGAACTCGCACCCGTCAAAGTATCCGCTGAGTTGCTGTACAAGGAAGCGGTAGCTTGCCATGTTTGCATCCTTGGCGTCCCAGTCGCCTGACGACTGCTGGACCACCAAGTCGGAGTCACCATAGCACAGGATCCGGCGGATGCCGAGTTCCTTGGCAAGCCGAAGCCCGTGTATGAGTGATTCATATTCTGCTAAGTTGTTGGAAGTGGCGAAGTGGACTTGCAACACGTATTTGAGCTTGTCGCCTTTGGAAGAGGTGAGGACGACGCCGGCTCCCAGACCAGTGCGCATTTTTGAACCATCAAAATGCATCCGCCAATGAGTGGAGTTTGGTGCAGGCGGCAAATGTTGGGTCTCGGCCCAGTCGATGAGGAAGTCGGCCAACACTTGTGATTTGATGGCGGTGCGAGGCTGGTAGTAGATGGTATAAGGGGCCAGATCAATAGCCCACTTGGCCACTCGGCCAGAAGCATCCCAGCTTCCAATGATCTCAGCAAGCGGGGCTGTGCAGACGACGGTTATTGGGTGCTCTTGAAAGTAAGGCTTCAACTTCTTAGCGGCAAAATGCACGCCGTAACACATCTTCTGGTAATGGGGGTAGTTTTGCTTGGAGGCGGACAATACTTCGCTTAAGCTTAAGTAATACACCGGTCTCTGGATCGGCAATGCTCTGTCCTCCTCCTTGCACTCTAGTACCATGACTACGCTGACAACCCAACTGGTGGCTGCAATGTAGAGGAGCATGGGCTCCTTCTCAGTCGGAGCCTCCAGGATAGGTGGGGCGCCATCTTCTTGAGTTGGAGAAACACTCCGTCCGCCTTGTCGTTCCACTCGAAAAAAGTGGTCTTCTTCATGAGCTGGTACAGGGGAAGAGCCTTCTCGCCCAGCCGACTGATGAAACGGCTGACTGACGCCAGGCAGCCGGTGAATTTCTGCACGTCCAACAGTCGGGTGGGCACTTTCATCATCTCAATTGCCTTGACCTTCACGGGATTGCATTGTATGCCGCGCTCTGAGACCAGAAAGCCGAGGAGCTGGCCGGCTGGCACTCCAAAGACACATTTCTCCGGGTTGAGCTTGATCTAGAATCGGCGCAAATTCTCAAAAGTCTCCTTGAGGTCTTCCAGCAGCGTGCCATGCTTCTCCGTCTTCACCACCACATCATCCACATATACATGGGCATTTCTGCCGAGTTGCTTGAGGAGGCACTTCTGCATGCAACGCTGAAATGTGGCGCCGATGTTTCTCAAGCCGAACATCATGCTCAGGTAGCAGAAGGCTCCAAACAGTGTGATGAAGGCGGTCTTCAGCCTGTCGGCCAGGTTTAGCTTTATCTGGTGATAACCTGAGTATGCATCCAAGAAACTCAACAGCTCGCATCCGGCTGTGGAGTCTATCACTTGATCAATCCTTGGCAGAGCAAAGGGATCTTTGGGGCAGGCTTTGTTGAGGCTGGTGTAGTCAATGCACATGCGTCACTGCTTGTTCTTCTTCGACACTAGGACTAGGTTGGCCAGCCACTCTGGAAAGAACACTTCCATGATGAATCCGGCTGCTAGAAGCCGGGCTATCTCTTCTCCGACAACTCTTCTCTTCTCTTCCGACAGGCGGCGCAAGGACTGCCTAACCGGCTTGACGTTAGGTCGGACATGTAGTTTGTGCTCAGCGAAATCCGTCGGAACACCCGGCATGTCTTTGGGAGACCATGCAAAGATGTCCCAGTTCTCACGGAGGAAATTGACGAGCTCGCTTTCCTATTTGCTGTCAAGGCCAGTGCCTACGACAACGTGCCTCTCCGGGTGCTCTGGGTCCAAGGGTATTTTCTTTGTTTCCTTGGCCGGCTTTAACGAGCCCTCAACCTCCGACTCCTGGGGGGTGGGTGATATTTCTGGCTTCTTGCCTGCCAACGCCACCACCCAGTCAAGGAGCCGCTTCTCGGCTGCAATCACGAGGGACTCGGCCAGCCGACTGCTATCTGCGGCACAAGCGACCGACTTCTTGTAGTCTCCGACTACTGTCAGGATCCCCTTGGTACTCGGCATCTTCATCTTGAGGTAGGCGTAGTGGGGGACTGCCATGATCTTGGCCAGAGCAGGCCGGCCAAGCAGTGCATGGTAGGGGCTCTCAAGGTCCACTACTTCAAACCAAACTGGCTCTCAGCGGAAGTGATTCTTGTCTCCGAAGAGGACATCAATCTGGGTCTTGCCGATTGGTGAGCAGGAAAGGCCAGGGACTATGCCATAGAATACAGTCCGACTGGGGACGAGTTGCTTCTGCTTGATTCCCAACTTCTCCATTGTGTCACAGTACAGGATATTGATGCTGCTGCCGCCATCTATCAAGACTCTGGAGAAACGGGCTGCTCGCCTCTCCGTTGCAAGGGTCGCTTCTAGGACCAGGGCATATGAACCAGGGGAAGGCATCACTTCCGGGTGGTCAGCCCTGCTCCAACTGATAGGCTTCTCGGACCAATGCATGAACTATGGAGTGTTGGAGGCCATTGCTTGCACCTCTTGCTGTTGTTGCCGTCTGCTGCGTCTGTCGTCGGCCACGCTGGTAAACACAACATAGGCTTCGTGTTCCTCCGAGTACTCGTCTTGTATGGCGCCGACTGGTCGGGCCGTCGGCTGTTGGGGCTGAGGAGGCGGCGGTCCGACAGGCGGAGGAGGCAGGAGTCCATCTCCCTTGGCAATTCTGGTGAGCCAGTGACACTTCCGAGTGGTCTGGTTGGATGGCTTCGCACCACTATGGAACTTGTAGGGTGCATCTAAGATTTTCTCGTAAGAGAAGGCAGGCAACCAATTGGACTTGCTGCCCTTCTGCCGCTTGGGGGCCGGCTGCCCTTCTGGCTGCTGATCCTCAACCGTTGCCACCTGCCGGCTAGTGGAAGCCGGCTGGGTGGCCTTCCGCTTGTTGTCGCCTGGTTGCTGTCGTCGACTGGTGTCGCTAGCCGGAGTCCGAGGGGCCTGAGGTGCAACCTTGCCGGCCGCATCAACCAGAATTTCCGCCTTCATGGAGGAGTCGGCCGTGGCATGCTTGTCAGCGATGACCAACAGCTCATCGAGGGTCTCGGGCTCGTCGCAGAGGAGTCGATGCTTGAGGAGGGTGCCCTCTCGGCACCCGGCGGTGAAGTACTCGATTGCCTGCACCTCGTGCACGCCTTCGCAGGAATTGCGCAGCTCGGTCTAGCGCGTGAGATAGTCGCGAGTTCACTCCATGGGCCCTTGGACGCACAAGGAGAGCTGTCGGGGCTTGGGAGCCCGCTTGTAGGTGCTGGTGAAGTTGCGGATGAAGACCTCAGTGAAATCAACCCAGCTGTTGATGCTGCGGGGCTTCAGGCTGTTGGGCCACATCCGGGCGGTGCCTTGAAGCATGAGCGGGACGTATTTCATGGCAACGCGCTTGTTGCCGTTTGCTATACTGACGGCCGTGGAGCAGTCGACCAGCCAGTCCTCCGGCTTCACGGAGCCGATGTACTTGGGCGTGTCTCGCGGGAGGGTGAACCCCTTGGGGAAGGGCTCATCTCGGATTCAAGGGCCAAAACAGGGCGGGCCCAGCGCATCTTCTTCTTCAAGTGCCAGGGATCGGTTGAGACAATCGATCCGATGGAGAGCATCATTCTCTTCGACTCCCTCTCGACGGCCAAGGCGGTCGCCGAGTGTCATATGCGTGACAGGAGGCGGAGTGGGGTACCTCGCTCCACGAGGCGGGGGAGGCGGCAGGTCGCCTCGCCGCTCTACTGCACGAGGGCGGCCGTCCTCGTCCCGCTCAATGGAGAGGCGCGTCCGACTGCGGCTAGCAGCCAGCTTGTTGCCCTTTCCTCCGCGGGCGCCACCAGTCGGCGTCCGGGAGGTCGCCCCATGATCTTGGCGTGGGGGCGGCTCGTTGTTTCATCGGGCTGGGGCTTCAGCGCGGCAGGCGGCCTCGTGCTGTGCGGCAGCCGCATCTAGGAGCTGCTGGACTCGCTCCGTCATGTGGCGGCGCTCGTCGCCGTCGTGTTTGCCCAGCTCATCCGTTACCGCCTGGGCGGCCCGGATGTTCTCTGCAGGCGTGGAATAGACGGGGCGCTCTGTGCCGAACATGCTGGCGATGGTCGCGCCACGCTGCTGAACTGTGCCGAGGCGGCTAGGCCCCCCAGGATCCGGCGTGCCGCCTACAGCCCGGTCCATTTCGCGCCGGTAAGCGTCCGAAAGCCGGCGCATGCTGGCCAGGCGGCCAGCACTCTCGAGAAGCTGGAGGCGGCGCGCCTCCAGCGCCTTAGCGTCCGAACACTCGGGAATGGGCACCGTGAGGTCGCGTAGAGTGGCGTCGAGGGGATCTTGAGCACGCCCGTCTGAGTGCTCTTCGCTGTTGATGACGAGCACCTCCGTGACGGTGCTCCCGCCACTGTGCTCGCGAGGAGGCGGCTCATCGTAGACCACCACGTTGGTGGGGAACGCGTTGAGCGACACCGTGTCAGAGTCAACGATCATCGGATCAGTCGAGCCGACGGGCCCCAGGTCCATAGCAGGCTCGCTGGTGACATGGAGCTAGTCGAGGAGGCTGACGAGGCGGCTCTTAGGGCAGCTAGTGCCCGCGTCAGAGGCCGGCTCGTCGGAGAGGTCGATCTCGCCGACGAGGTCAGCGAGGGAGGTCGCCGCGCAGGCGATCTCCGCGCCGTTCAGCTCGTCAAGGCTGACGCCGTCGGGCGTGCTGGGCTGGCTTCGCTCGCCAGGAAGGAACAGGGTTCCCGTCCAGAGCAGATCTCCTAGAGACGGTGCACCTCGCCCCACGGTGGGCGCCAAATGTCGGGGGTTGGGTGCGACATATGCCAACGGATGGCTTATCATGGTGGGAGCGAGTAGAACGTCGCCAGTGCGTGGAAGCGGGATAAGGCGTAGACACGAATGCCGGTGTACTTTACCCAGGTTCAGGGCTCTCCTAGGAGATAACACCCCTAGTCCTGCTCTGCAGGGTCTCCGCATGATCACTAAGGCACAAGTGGTACAATGGTGCTCCTTGCGCTATGTGCTAGAGGCAGAAGGAGACAAGGCTAGCTCTCTTCCTGCTCTAGGGGAGTGGCTAGTTCTAATGGAGTGGGAACCCTTTGCATGGGTGGCCTGGGGGGTTTATATAGGCCTTACCCCCAGGGGTACAATAGTAATTCATCTGGGTGTTGGGCCCGGCTGTAAGTGTCTCCAGCCTCCGGCTTCTCCATCGACCGTTGGGGCCCGCCGCCTGGTGGGCCCCGCCGACTGGTTGGTGGCTGCTTACTGTAGCCGTGTCGTTGGTGACGGGGGCTTGGTCATCTTAGTGTGGCTACAGTCCCGCCGCCTGGCGGGAGGCCACTGTAGCCACACCTGGTCTTATCAGCTTAATGGTGTGCTTGCCTCGGGACCAGGGACGGCCGCCTGCTGGAGGCCGGCCCCTCTTGAATCCGTCTGGCCGAGCTTCCGCCATCTTCCTTGGGGTCACTGCCCGATAGGGCCTGCCTCCGGTAGGCCGTACCGACAGGCCGTCGTGGGGAACAGGGCTCCGCCTGCCCGGCGCGACCTCAGGGTAGATACGGCACAGTGCTCCATCGTGCGGAGATCTCCGTCTGTACGGAGCACTATAGCCATGCCTGTTCTGAGCGTTGGAGGCGACGCGCCTCACTGTAGACATGCTCTGACTTGTACTCTCAATGGGGGCTCGGCGCACCGTAGTCGTGAGGTAGCCGCCTGCCCATTGCCGCCCTCTCTGGAGGGCGGCCGCCAGGAGCCGGTCACTTGGAGCGCCGTAGTCTTGGGTTGGCCGCCCTCTGGCAGCCAGCCGCTGAGCCAGCCAACCCCAGAGGGCGGAGCTTTAGCTTGGGGTCCAACTAGGAGAAGTTGCCCAAAGACTTGATAAATCCAGGGACTCAGGTGAGCCTACCCGTGGCCCATTACGCCGACACAAAGTCCGTCAGTGTCATCAACAAAATATGGAGACGTATCATGAGCTAGATACCGTTGTACTATTGTATATGCTTATTTTCTTAGTGGCCGATTGCCTGTGTGGTGTGGTGGGCACATCATTTCTAGTTGTGGTGGGTCAACATGAAGACTCATGGGTCGGTTCCATCCTGCGCCACATATAGGTTGGACCGAGACGTGTTATACGAAGACCCATGTGGAGGACTCGGCGTACAACACGAAGCTACCAGAGTCGCGGAGGACTCTATCCCCACTGGTGATAAGCTGACTATATGATTTGTAACCCTAGGCCCTTAGTATGTTATACAAGCTTCGGGGCTAGTTCGTCGATAGTATACACACACGCACAATGCCTGGTATTCACGTGTACTTTGTACACACCCCTATCACTAATATACAGTACCAGGAGTAGGCTCTTTCTTCAACTGCAAGGGTCCAATCCGAACTAGGGTAAAACTTTTCCTCGTATTACCATCCAGCCTAACAGCCAGGGATATCCTACCGAATGATATGATGAAATCATATCTGCCAACTACTAAGAGAGAGGTGTGTCGGGGGGAGGGGGCAATGTGTGCGAGAGAGGCCTAAAGATAATGTGCGTGCAGGAGACACGTAGGCACATATATGTGCGTATAGAAGGCTAGTAGAGACCGTGCATGTGTATATATGCATGTGAGAGAAATAGTGTTTTCCAACTGAGATTAGTGAAAACAGTGGTACATAGTAGTCAGAAAGAGAGAGAGAGAGAGAGAGAGAGAGAAACAGAGAGAGCATGTGCGTGAGACACCCCGACACCCTGAGGGAGATTGTGAGCATGTCTGAAAGACAAATGCCGATGCATATAAAGTGTGTGCACTTATGCGTTAGATAGAGAGATATATAACGCGTTTGTGAGAATAGGGTGAGGCATAGTGCATCTACGTGTAAAAGGCTGTTCAAATTAAAATATGAATGGCATTATTATTTTTGGATGAGATCATGAATTTTGCAAATTGCATATGGACGAAAATCGGTCTATCAGACACCCATACTCTATTGAATTCTAGCATGTGCATGTGCTTATTTCATATTATCGATCCATAGAGTGAGAGCGGTTTGAAATACAGGCAATGGATACTTTTGCAATTCAAATATAAACATTAATTAGTGCACTCCATGTTGTTAGTCTGAAGCACTTTATACATTTGTCACTTGCATGGATACATTCCAAATTGCTATACATGTCGAATTAACATAAAGGGGGTTTCGAAGATCCGAATTCATAGGAAGTGCATTCATCTATTTGAACCCGAGATAATGGCATTTGTAAATCAGATGTAAAAGGGGGCATCAATCTTTGTTGTGAGTTTGAACATGCTATATATATTCATACGCATATCTAACTTTTTTTGCAACCAGGGAGATTATATCTGGATCCATGCATGAACTGAGGTAAGTTGCATATTTTTTAATATATACTCGTGTACAATGTATATTCAAATGTACCCCCTTCATTCCAAAATAATCGTAGCTTTAGGATTTTCAAGAGTAAAGATTTGTGAAGTTTGACAAATCCTGAAAGTTCAATTCAAGAGAACCGAAAACGTTAATGCTTCTGCTCCCAAATATTGAACGAAGAGCCAAATAGGCCTCTGGTCACCCGAAACCGCGCGAGACTAATGTTTGGTGGTAGGAAATTACTGTCCTGACTCTGGCCCGTGTAGCCTATCGGCCCGATGTTCAAAGGTCTAAACCGGGGTAGGTTTGTAACTTCACCAAGACGCCAGTCTCAACCGCCTCCGAGAAGCATTCATACGCCGTGGGCGCCTAAACACCCATGTGCTCGGCCAAAATCTATCCCGCCCACATTTGGGACACCTGACATGACTGTCCTATCCCCAACCCACAATATGTTCGAAATTTTAGATGGGGGCAAAGTTTGTAACTTTCCCCAAATTTCAAACAAGCGCGTGTCAAACCAAAACATTGTTCCCCCTTAGTTCCCCGCCTCCCTCCATTTCCCCATTCATACTCCGTGTGCGGGAAAACGCCCTCTCCACCAGCTGCGAAAGCCCGGCCTCCTCCGTCCTCCACCCCATAGCAGCCAATCCACCGCCGCCCTCCTCCATCATGCCGGAGCCGGTACCCCGACGTCGTTGTCCAACGCAACCGCAACCGCTCAAGGACTTAGCAGCTGAAGCCGAGGCAGAGCTGCCTCCATGACTCCGACGCCGACGTGCGCTGTACCAGAACCACTCCGACCACACCGTCCTACGCCTCACTGCTGCCTCTCCACTGTCATAACCGTCCACCGCACTGGAGCTGTTCCTGCTACGCGGTGGTTCGCCGCCTTGGATCTGCTTCTCCGCCGCCGACAGATGGCCACCGCACCACACTCAACAACTTGGCCATGGGTTCGTCCAAGGCTGCACCGTCCTCCACAACTTCTGGTTTTCGGTGAACAACAAGAAGATCGTCGGGAAAACAGAAGGAGGACACAACACTGCCAGCAGAAAGAGGTACTCCTCTACCCTTATTCGTGCAAATCTTACGTCTCCGCTCACATCGTATTCATCCCACGAAAGAAACTAGTTGAGCGCTTCTTACTGCATCTTCTTTGTAATACTAAATGCACAAGGTTTCCTCCCTTTTACTATTTCACCTTTGCTAGAGGTCAGTAGCCCGCTTGGATTTCAATTCAGGGTCAGTCGAACCGCAATTAAAAGAAGCAGCACCCGCTTAGGCGCGCGGAGCACCTAGTCCTCCTGTTCCTCGGGGAAGCGGTGCATCGGTGTCTATCATAGGGGTGTAGGGCGCGGGAGCTACTTGCGCCCTATCTGGAGGTCGGCGGGCCTTGAATGGATGGCTGGGGGGGTGCCAAGCACGGCGGTGCGATGAGGTCAAGGGGAGGGCGCAGGCAGGGGAGGAATACTGGGCCGATGGTCGCTGGTGTTTCGAGGAAGATCGTCAACACCGATTGGCTGGAGGTAGATGAAGGCGATCTGCCCGTTCTTTGTACATGGGATGATGCAGAAAAAATGGACTGGCCTATTTGCTTTCAGTCGACTGTTATTTTCATAGAATCCTGTAGTAATTTAGTGTGCCATGCATGTTGTAGAGCTATCATATGTCTCCCGTCATTTATTTCTCACCGACCTGCTATCTGCTACCTTTACACTGTACTAATTGTGCACACACTTCACCCATACTCACACTATTGTTTTTTTATGCATGGGTATTTCAGACTCTGACGCAGTGTTGATGAATGCAGAAAAGAAAAGACAAAAGTCGCTCCAGTGTAATTCGAAGATAAGCACTAAGCATTTCAGCGCTCTAATGGGTGCAGTGTCAGCAGTTAGAGACAGTAAACGTAGCTCTGCAGTTGATGATCTCAATTGCCACACACAACCATCCCAGGTGCTTGCTTTAACTTCGCGCTGTCAAATGTGGTTGCATGTTGCATATGGTGTCTAGCTTGTATTGCTTCCAATTTGGTTAAATTGCATCTGCTTACTTTACACATTATACCTTTGATAATGACGTGCCTTCCTGTTTTTGATACATACTACATATGTCTATTAACCATGTTCGTACATCAAACTAATGCTCTTTTGTATCCCTCGTCAATCACTTATGATGAGACAGTCACCCCAGTGGGTTACTGTGAGACGCCCTACTCGTTTAAAGTGTGTAGTGTCATCCCCCCCACATGATTCTCAAGAAACAGCAAGGCTAAATGAAGATAGTCAACGTAGCTCTCTAGTTGATCACCGCAATTCCCCCACACCACCATCGCAGGTGCTTGATCTTACTTGGCAGTGTGATATGTGGTTGCATGTTGCATATGGTGTCTACCTTGTAATGCTTCTAATTAGGGTAAATTGCATCTGCTTAGTTAACACATTATACCTGTGAATATGACATGCCTTCCTGTTTTTGGTACATACTACGTCTTTCCATTAACCATGTTCTTACATCAAACTACTTTTCTTGTGTATCCCTCATAAATTCTCCTAATTTGTTAAATTGCATCTTCTTAGCTTACACATTATACATGTGAATATGACACGCCTTCCTGTTTTTGGTACATACTACATCTGCCTATCACACCATGTTCTTACATCAAACTACTGTTCTTGTGTATCCTACGTCTATCGCTTATGATGAGACAGTCACGCGCGTGGCGGCATGGGTTAATATGAGACGCAATACTCTTATAAAGAATACATTTTCATCCTCTCCACATGATTCTCAAGAAACAGCAAGCCTAAATGAAGATATTGAACGTAGCTCTGTACCTGAAGACCGCACTTCCCCTACACCACCATCACAGGTGCTTGCTCTAACTTCGCAGTGTGATATGTGGTTGCATGTTGCATACGGTGTCTAGCTTGTAATGCTTCTAATTAGGGTAAATTGCATCTGCTTAGTTTACACACTATACCTGTGAATATGACATGCCTTCCTATTTTTGGTACACACTACATCTATGTGTTAACCTTGTTCTTACATGAAACTACCTCTCTTTTGTATCCTGCATCAATCACTTACAATGAGTCACCTTTATTCGTTGCATATTGCATATTATTTCTAACCTGTTGCCATGTATTGCTTCTAATTTGGTCAAATACATTTGTTAGGGCACCCTTTTAATTTGGCAGAGTGATATTGGTTTCATCTTTCATATGGTTTCTGGCTTGGATCGATTCTAACAAGTTCAAGCACCTTGTGCTTAGTTTACACTTTATACATCATACATGTCAATATGTCACGCATCCTATTTTTCATACATATTCCATCCTCCTATCATGCGGCTTCCTTACATGAAAGTAGTGTTCATCAGTATCATGCATCAATGAGTTCTGAAGAGGAAATTTATTCCTTTTTCTTGTGGGTTTGACTTGACAAGGCAAAATCAAGAAATAGGAAGGAAAAGAGTAAGGAAGGCGATGATGGTGGTCCTCTGCAGCAACGTAAACGGAGCATCTGTACCGATTCTCCTTGTACTGATAGTGCATTACAAGGTCCAAGTCTCCGCTCCCCTACTCCACCATCCAAGGTGCTTGCTCTAACTTGGCAGTGTGATATCTGGTTGCATGTTGCATATGGTGTCTAGCTCGTATTGCTCCTAATTAGTGTAAACTGCATCTGCTTAGCTTACACATGATACATGTGAATATGACACGCTTTCCTGTTTTTGGTACATACTATATCTGTCTATCACACCATGTTCTAACATGGAACTACTCTTCTTGTGTATCCTGCATCAGTCACTTATGATGGGACACCTTTAAGTTGGCAGTGCGATATTGGTTTGCGTCTTGAATATGATTTCTAGCATGTATTGCTTCTAGTTTGATGAACGCCGCCTATGACGAGACAGTTTTAACTTGGCAGAGTGATATTGATTGCACCTTCCATATGGTGTCTTGTAGTGTTTCTAATTTGTTGAAGTGTCTTCTGCTTAGTTACCACATCATAGGTGTGAATATGTCAAGCCGTCCATTTTTTCGTACATATTCCATCCTCGTATCATGACTTTGCCTTTCATCAGAGTAGTGTTCGTCAGTATCATGCATGAATGAGTTTTGAAGAGCGAATGATATTCCTTTTTCTTGTCGGTATGACCTCACAATGCAAAATCAATAAATTTGAAGGAAATTGGCAAGGCATTGGATTATGGTGGTCCTTCCGAGAAACTGAAACGGAGGTTCTCTACAGATTCTACTCCGCCATCCTTCCAACAAGATTCGCAAGACAACGCAAGGCTAGACAGTCAACGTAGCTGTGTAGATCATGAGCACATCTCCCCTACTCCACCATCACAGGTGCTTGCTCTAACTTGGCACTATTATATGTGGTTGCATGTTGCGTATGATGTCTAGCTTGTATTGCTTCTAACTTTGTTGAATTGCATCTGCTTACTTTACACATAATGCCTGTGAATATGACATGTGTTCCTGTTTTTACATCAGACTACTTTCTTGCATATCCCGCATCAGTCACTTAAGATAAGGCACCTTTAAGTCGCCACTGTGATATTGGTTGTGTCTTGCATATGATTTCTAGCATGTACTGCTTCTAATTTGTTGAAACGCCATACAGTTTGAACTTGGCAGAGTGATATTGGTTGCATCTTTCATATGGTATCTAGCTTGCAGTGCTTCTAATTTGTTGAAATGCCTTCTGCTTAGTTACCACATCATAGGTGTGAATATGTCACACCATCCTGTTTTTCATACATATTCCATCCTCGCATCATGTGTTTGCCTTTCATCCGAGTAGTTATCATCAGTATCATGCATGAATGAGTTCCGAAGAGCGAATTTTATTCCTTTTTCTTATCGGTTTGACTTCACAATGCAAAATCATTACAGCTGAAGGAAATTAGTCCAGTAGTGGATGATGGTGGTCCTCCGGAGCAACTCAAATAGGGGGTCTCTACAGATTCTACTCCGCCATCCTCCCAACAAGATTCGCAAGACAAAACAAGGTTGGACAGTCAACGTAGCTGTGTAGATGATGAGCACATCTCCCCTACTCCACCATCACAGATGCTTGCTCTAACTTTACACTATTATATGTGGTTGCATGTTGCGTATGATGTCTAGCTTGTATTGCTTCTAACTTGAATTGCATCTGCTTACTTTACACATAATGCCTGTGAATATGACACGTGTTCCTGTTTCTAGAACATACGTGTACATGATGAGCACATCTCCCCTACTCCACCATAACAGGTGCTTTCTCTTACTTGGAACTGTTATACGTGGTTGCGTTTTCCGTTTGATGTCTTGTTTGTATTGCTTCTGATTATGTTGAATTGCATCTGCGTAGCTTACAACTTATACCTGCAACGATCACTTACCCATAAGACACATTTAACTTGGGATTATGATGTAGGTTGCATCTTGCATTGTCTTCTAGCTTGTACTGCTTCTAATTTCTTGAAATGGCACTTACGATGAGACACTTTTTACCTGATAGAGTGATATTGGTTGCATGTTCATATGGTGCCTAGCTTTCATTTCTTATAATTTTTTGAAATGCCTTCTGCTTACTGTTTTTTCATACACATTCCATCCTCCTATCGTACGTGTGAATATGAAACGCTGTCTTTTTTTGTATATATTCCATCCTCCTATCCCGCGCTTGCCTTACATCAAAGTAGTGTTCGTCTGTATCATGCATCAACCAGTTATGCAAAGCTAATTTTATTCATCTTCTTGTGGTTTTGACTTCATAAGGCAATATCAGAAAATAGGAAGGAAAAGAGTAAGTTAGGGGATGTTGGTGGTCCTCCGCACCGACGCAAACAAAGACTCTCTAGATTTGCCACTGCTACTGCTAATGAAGTTGAAGTCCCAAGTCTAAATGATGAGTTCATCTCCCGTACTCCACCATCGCAGGTGCTTGCTCTAAGTTGACAGTGTGATAATTGGTTTCATGTTGCATATGTTGTCTAGCCTGTATTTCTTCTATTTTGATTAAATTGCACCTGCTGAGTTTATACGTTGTACATGTGCATATGACATGGCTTTCTGTGTCTAGAATACACTGCATCTATCTATCATAACATGTTCTTACATCAAAGTACTGCTGTTGTGTATCCCGCATCAGTCATTCATGATTGGATGCCTTTAACATGGCAGTTTGATAGTGGTTGCATCTTGCATTGATTTCTACATTGTACTGCTTCTAATTTTTCAAATTGCCACTTATGGCAAGACACTTTTAACTTGGCAGAGTAATATTGGTTGCATCTTACATATGGTGTCTAGCTTGCATTACTTCTATATTCTTGAAAATCCTTCTGCTTAGTTTGCACATCGTAGCTATGAATATGTCATGCCGTCCGGTTTTTCTTACATATTCCATCCTCATACGGTTGCCTTACATCAAAGTATTGCTTGTCTATATCATGCATCAATGAGTTCTAAAGAGTGATTTTATTCTTCTGTGTTGTGGGTACAGCTTGACATGGCGAAGTCAAAAAGGAGCAAGGAAAATAATATAGTAGGGAGTGCTGTTACTCGTCGGGTGAAACGGAAAAGGATCTGCCGTCGAGATTCTGCTGGTACTTATAGTGCAGTAGAAGGTCCAAGTCCACCGGCTAAATCTACAAACACAGTATCACCTGCTCCACCAGCTGGAGCATCCACTTCAACTATACCAGCATCTCAACCAGTTACTCGTTCGTTTGCTCCGGAACTGGCCAATTCCCAAGCTGCCTTCACACCTAACACTACTTCCGAAGCACTGCTGACACAACAGGATTTGGCAAGATCAGATGAACCTCATGAGCATCAACACCAAGACGGTACCTGACCGAGTCAAGTTGCAGTTGCATGCTCCTTTATATGTACTCTCACAGTTTGATGTACACTAACACTTTCCATATTCGTTGTTGAACTAGCACCACGGCGCAAGCGGAAACAGATATCAGGGATAATGCTTGACAGATTAACAAAATCTAAAGGAGGAAGAATGGAGATCCATTTTGAGGCAGGTTTCAAAAGGCCACGTGATGCTACAGAGTCAGCCAAGTTAGTATCAGAGGCAGCCGTTGCCGTTAGGTGTCATGCACGTATTCTCCCAACATGGATCCAGTACAGGAATGAGAAAGACAATACCCAGTTTAACACCTTCCTAGACCATTTAGCCGTAAATAATGTTATTCATCGCAATTAGTAATATTGTCTTGCTCTGTCCCATACTTTCTAGCTTCCTCCTAATAAGACTCACATTCTTTTTTGAACAGATGAGGTTCAAGTTACTCTGTTCACTTTTATACACAGTTGTCTTAACGTATCATTTCACCTTACATGGTTTAAAAGAGATGAAGGATATTCTTTTGGTCTTGATCTATAATCTAGTTGTTATGTTCACGTGAGCACACAATGATAAACTAGCCTGTTTGTTTTATATCTGTTTGCCCATGATATGAATGATGCCATACTATGTTCATCCTACTTTAAACCATGTCTCTTTATCCTTAGATGTCAATGAAAGTGAGGAAATAGACAATACAGTAGGCATGCTACATGGACATATGTTCCGAAAGTGATTTTATTATGTAGCTGGCACTACAATACATGCTAATGTATTACAGTAGTTCACCAAAATAAGTTATGTATAAATGTTTAACCTACTTTGTTTGTTTTTGTCTCATTAGTAACTTATCTGGTACACTAATCTACAAGTTCAAACTTTCAGGAAGCTATGGAAAAAATGATTGAACAGCCACAACCACCCGAAGGTGACGAGGCTACTACAGGCACAATGTCACCTCTTGCTGTAGTGCGTCAGTATCTCTCCACTAACAGTGCAAAAAGCACCTTCCTGCGTAATTCTGGGTTGGTTGTCAAGGTAACCTCATCCAAATCGCCTACCGAACAAAATCTTCCTGCTAGACAGAGTGATATATCCGTGCTCCACAAGTCTAATCCCTAATGGACGTTGTTTCGGAAACAAGAATAGTGGTTGAGAAATGTCATCAAGATATGAATGGTTTTGAAACCATACTATCAGACATTCGCTTCGTTGTTCAAGAGCAATGGCGGAAAAAGGTGGAGATCGTGCTGCTCCATCAGATTCTACATCCTGAAACATTAGCACTCAGGTCAAATGATCTGTGCTTCTATACATCTGATGGTGCTTTTATCTGGAAGGACTGTAAACTTTATGCCAACAGGCCTTTTGTTGTATGGTTGGAATTTATTTTGTTGTGATACAACATTTATGATGCTGCCACAGGCTGCAGTAATTACGATGCTATTTTTGTATAGTGTAGGTTTATCTTAGTAATGTATTCGGCCGAAAGCTTCGTAGGAGCCCAACATGCCAACATTCGTCGGGCCCATTCCAATTGGGCTAAAAATGATTACGGGCCGAAATTGGCATGTAGCCCACTAAAAATATCTGGGCCTAAATCAGCATAAGCTTTCATATTTTTCTGGAAGGCATGTGCCCATAGTGGGCCTTTAATAGGCCTAAACATAATTTGGGCCCTCAGTAAAAATAGGCCGTTTACAGGTGTAAATATCTTGAGCCCATAAAAAACATGGGCCTTTAATAGACCGAAAGTGAGATTGGGCCCTCATTGTGCCAAATAACCTACTGGACTTGGCAGGCCGAAATGGTGACCTATTTACGATGCGGATCTTTGACAGGCCGAAATTCGGACGGACCGTAAATGCGCCGACCTAATACACGGGCCTTTAACAGGCCGGAACTTCGGTCGGGCTAGATTATCGTCATTTTTATATGGGTCGTTAATGGGCCCGATATGACGTTGGGCCACATATGGCCCATGGTTTACGTCTGGCGTTAACAGGCCGAAAATGACAACAGGCCGAAAGTGGCCCAAATCTATAGTGGGCCTCTAATAGGCTGAATGTCAGACATGGCTGAATATGACCCAAATCCTTCACGGTCGTTTATGGGCCGAAAGTTTTGATGGCCTGTAAATGGGCCCAAATGAAGCCGGACCTTTAACAGGCCAGAAATACATCGGACCGTAATTCGGCCCAATTACTTAGCGGCCTGTTAATGGGCCAGAAGTGACCATGGCCCGCGTTGATGACAAGTTTAGGACATGCCGTTGACGGGCCGATTTGATAGAGAATTTTGGTCCTTTAGCTGGGCCGGCCCATTATGGTCCACAGAATCTTGTGGGCCTTTAGCTGGGCCGGCCCATTATGGTCTGCAAAATCGTGTGGGCCTTTAGCTGGGCCGGCCCATTATGGTCCGCTAAATTTTGTGGGCCTTTAGCTGGGCGGCCCATTATGGTCCGCTAAATCTTGTGGGCCTTCGGTTGGGCCGGACCATATAATCTTTGTGGGCCACTTTTGGGCCGGTCCACGTGTCAACATATCATAGGCCCATCTCGACCGTTGGATGAGTGACACCTGTGCCAACGCGGAGCTGACGTGTGGATCCGTCAGCCAATGAGAATTTTACACGTGGAAAATCGGCATTGGTTGTGGCTGTTAACGGGTTATCGGATCCAAAATCCGACCCGATAGCTTAACGGCGTTCCCTTACGGTGGATGCCACATGTCGGTCACCCTTGACGAAAGCACTTCTGTGACGCGCGATTTATCGTCATGGAAGTGGACACTTCCGTGATGATAATTTTGGTAATGTCATGGAACACTTCTACGACAGCATATGTATGACTATCTTGATTCTGTCATAAAATCGTCATGGATGTACATGCATGATAGAAAACGCGACCTACTGTGACAAACACGTATCATCACAGAAGTGTATTTTTTTGTAGTGATGTCCCTAGTAAGCCTCTAGTTGACTAGCTCATTGATCAATAGATGGTCATAGTTTCCTGACCATGGACATGGGATGTCATTGATAATGGGATCACATCATTAGGAGAATGATGTGATGGACAAGACCCAATCCTAAGCATAGCAAAATATCGTGTAGTTCGTTTGCTAAAGCTTTTCTAATGTCAAGAATCATTTCCTTAGACCATGAGATTGTGTAACTCCTGGATGCCGTAGGAATGCTTTGGGTGTACCAAACGTCACAATGTAACTGGGTGGCTATAAAGGTACACTACAGGTATCTCCGAAAGTGTCTAATGGGTTGGCACGACTCGAGACTGGGATTTGTCACTCCATATGACGGAGAGGTATCTCTGGGCCCACTCGATAATGCATCATCATAATGAGCTCAATGTGACTAAGTAGTTGGTCACGGGATCATGCATTACGGAACGAGTAAAGTGACTTGCGGGTAATGAGATTGAACGAGGTATAGGGATACCGACGATCGAATCTCGGGCAAGTAACGTACCGATTGACAAAGGGAATTGTATACGGGATTGATTGAATCCTCGACATCGTGGTTCATCCGATAAGATCATCGTGGAACATGTGGGAGCCAACATGGGTATCTAGATCCCGTTGTTGGTTATTGGCCGGAGAGCTGTCTCGGTCATGTCTGCATGATTCCCGAACCCATAGGGTCTACACACTTAAGGTTCGATGATGCTAGGGTTATAGGGAAAGTTTGTATGTGGTTACCGAATGTTGTTCGGAGTCACGAATGAGATCCCGAACGTCACGAGGAGTTCCAGAATGGTCCAGAGGTAAAGAATAATATATAGGAAGTGAGGTTTTGGCCACCAGAAGTATTTTGGGCGTCACCGGTAATGTACCGGGACCACCGGAAAGGTTCCGGGGGTCCACTGGGAGGGGCCACCAGCCCCAGAGGCTTACATGGGCCAAGAGTGGGAAGGGACCAGCCCCTAAGTGGGCCGGTGCGCCTCCCACCAAGGCCCAAGGTGCAGCTAGGAGGAGAATGGGAAACCCTAGGCGCAGATGGGCCTAAAGGCCCACCCTAGGGCGCGCCCCCCTCTCTCCCCTTCTTGGTCACCCCCCTCCAATCCCATCTAGGGTTGCCGCACCCCCTAGGGTGGGAACCCTAGAGGGGGCGCAGCCACCTCCCCTCCTCCTATATATAGTGGGGGTTTTGGGGCTGCCAAACACACGAGTCTCTCTCTCTCTCTCTCTCTCTCTCTCTCGGTGCAGCCCTACCTCTCCACATCCTTGTCCTTCGTAGTAACTTGCGAAGCCCTGCTGGAAACCACGCTGCTCGACCACCACCACGCCGTCATGCTGTTGCTGGAGTTTTCTTCCCCAACCTCTCCCTCCTCCTTGTTGGATCAAGGCGCAGGAGACGTCACTGGGCTGCATGTGTGTTGAACGCGGAGGCGCCGTTGTTCGGCGCTTAGATCGGAATCGACCGCAATATGAATTGTTGTGTGTACGACTCCTCCAACCGCGTTCTTGTAACGCTTCCGCATTGCGATCTTCAAGGGTATGAAGATACACTCCCCTCTCTCTCGTTGCTAGTATCTCCATAGATTGATCTTCATGGTGCGTAGAAAATTTTGAATTTCTGCTAAGTTCTCCAACATAATCATCATCACACACTGCCTATACTTTCGGGATTAGTGTTGAACCTAAATAAATGTTATTTGGTGTTTGCATTGAGCATGAATATGATTTGATCATGTTTATTGCAATATAGTTATTCATTTAAAGTTAGAGAATAATTGTTGTTCTGTTTACATGAATAAAACCTTTGACGGTCATACACCGAATGAAAATAGTTTGTTGGATCTCGATCGTAATGATACACATATTCATAATATTGAAGCCAAAAGATGCAAATTTAATAATGATAGTGCAACTTATTTGTGGCACTGCCATTTAGGTCATATTGGTGTAAAAGCGCATGAAGAAACTCCATGCTGATGGGCTTTTGGAATCACTTGATGCTTGCGAACCATGCCTCATGGGCAAGATGACTAAAACTCCATTCTCTGGAACAATGGAGCGAGCAATAGACTTGTTGGAAATAATACATACTGATGTATGCGGTCCGATGAGTGTTGAGGCTCGCGGTGGGCATCATTATTTTCTGACCTTCACAGATGATTTGAGCAGATATGTGTATATCTACTTCACAAAACACAAATCTGAAACATTTGAAAAGTTCAAAGAATTTTAGAGTGAAGTGGAAAAAATCATCGTAACAAGAAATTAAAGTTTCTATGATCTGATCGCAGAGGTGAATATTTGAGTTACGAGTTTGGCCTTCAATTAAAACAATGTGGAATAGTTTCACAAACTCATGCCACCTGGAACACCACAGCATAATGGTGTGTCTGAACGTCATAATCGTACTTTATTGGATATAGTACAATCTTTGATGTCTCTTACCGATTTACCACTATGGTTTTGGGGTTATGCATTAGAGACAACTACATTCACGTTAAATAGGGCACCATCTAAATCTGTTGAGATGACACAATATGAACTATGGTTTGGCAAGAAACCTAAGTGTCGTTTCTTAAAGTTTGGGGTTGCGATGCTTATGTGAAAAAGTTTCAACCTGATAAGCTTGAACCCAAATCGGAAAAATGCGTCTTCATAGGATACCCAAAATGTTGGGTGCACCTTCTATCATAGATCCTAAGGCAAGATATTTGTTGCTAAGAATGGATCCTTTCTAGAGAAGGAGCTTATCTCGAAAGAAGTGAGTGGGAGGAAAGTAGAACTTGATGTGGTAATTGTACCTTCTCCCTTATTGGATGGTAGTTCATCACAGAGATCTGTTCCTGTGACTCCTACACCAATTAGTGAGGAAGCTAATGATGATGATCATGTAACTTTAGATCAAGTTACTACCAAACCTCGTAGGTCAACCAGAGTAAGATCCGCACCAGAGTGGTACAGTAATCCTGTCCTGGAGGTCATGTTACTTGATCATGATGAACCTACGAACTATGAGGAAGCAATGATGAGCCTCGATTCCGCGAAATGGCTTGAGGCCATGAAATCTGAGATGGGATCTATGTATGAAGAACAAAGTGTGGACTTTGGTTGACTTGCCCGATGATCAGCAAGCCATTGAGAATAAATGCATCTTCAAGAGGAAGACGGACGCTGATAGTTGTGTTAATATCTACAAAGCTCGAATTGTTGAAAAAGGTTTTCAACAAGTTCAAGGTGTTGAATACAATGGGATTTTCTCACTCGTATTGATGCTTAAAAGTCTGTCTGAATCATGTTAGCAATTGCCGCATTTTATGAAATTTTGCAAATGGATGTCAAACCTGCATTCCTTAATGGATGTCTTAAAAGAAGAGTTGTATATGATGCAACCAGAAGGTTTTGTCGATCCTAAAGGTGCTAACAAAGTGTGCAAAGCTCCAGCAGTCCATCTATGGACTGGTGCAAGCATCTCAGAGTTGGAATATACGCTTTGATGAGTTGATCAAAGCATATAGTTTTTTACAGACCTGCGGTGAAGCCTGTATTTACAAGAAAGTGAGTGGGAGCACTACAACCTTTCTGGTAAGTATATGTGAATGACATAGTGTTGATCGGAAATGATGTAGAATTTTCTGGAAAGCATAAAGGAGTGTTTGAAAGGTGTTTTTTCAAAGAAAGACCTCAGTGAAGCTGCTTACATATAGAGCATCAAGATCTATAGAGATAAATCAAGATGCTTGATAAGTTTTTTCAATGAGTACATACCTTGACAAGTTTTTGAAGTAGTTCAAAATGGAACAATCAAAGAAAGAGTTGTTGCCTGTGTTGCATGGTGTGAAGTTGAGTAAGACTCAAAGCTCGACCACGGCAGAAGATAGAGAGAGAATGGAAGTCATTCGCTATGCCTGAGCCATAGGTTCTATAAAGTATGCCATGTTGTGTATCAGACCTATTATATACCCTACCCTGAGTTTGGCAAGGGAGTACAATAGGATCTAGGAGTAGATCACTGGATATTGGTCAAAATTATCCTTAGAGGACTAAGGAGATATTTCTCGGTTATGGAGGTGATAAAAAGGTTCGTCTTAAAGGGTCACGTCGATGCAAGTTTTTGACACCGATCCGGATGACTCTAAGTCTCAATCTGGACACATATTGAAAGTGGGAGCAATTAGCTAGAGTAGCTCCATGCAGAGCATTGTAGACATAGAAAATTTGCAAAATACATGCGGCTCTGAATGTGGTAGACCCATTGACTAAACTTCTCTCACAAGCAAAACATGACCACTCTTTGGGTGTTAATCACATAGCGATGTGAACTAGATTATTGACTCTACTAAACCTTTTGGGTGTTAGCCACATGGCGATGTGAACTAATCACATGGTGATGTGAACTATTTGTGTTAAATCACAAGACGATGTGAATTAGATTATTGACTCTAGTGCAAGTGGGAGACTGAAGGAAATATGCCCCAGAGGCAATAATAAAGTTGTTATTTATATCTCCTTATGTCATGATAAATGTTTATTATTCATGCTAGAATTGTATTAACCGGAAACTCAGTACATGTGTGAATACATAGACAAACAGAATGTCACTAGTATGCCTCTACTTGACTAGCTCGTTGAATCAAAGATTGTTAAGTTTCCTAGCCATAGACATGTGTTGTCATTTGATTAACGGGATCACATCATTAGAGAATGATGTGATTGACTTGCCCATTCCGTTAGCTTAACACTTGATCATTTAGTATGTTGCTATTGCTTTCTTCATGACTTATACATGTTCCTATGACTATGAGATTATGCAACTCCCGAATACCGGAGGAACACTTTGTGTGCTACCAAACATCACAATGTAACTGGGTGATTATAAAGGTGCTCTACATGTGTCTCCGATGGTACTTGTTGTGTTGGCATAGATCGAGATTAGCATTTGTCACTCCGATTCTCGGAGAGGTATCTCTGGGCCCTCTCGGTATTGCACATCACTATAGGCCTTGCAAGTAATGTGACTAATGAGTTAGTTGCGGGATGATGCATTACGAAATGAGTAAAGAGACTTGCGGGTAACGAGATTGAACTAGGTATTGAGATACCGACGATCGAATCTCGAGCAAGTAAAATACCGATGACAAAGGGAACAATGTATGTTCTTATGCGGTTTGACCGATAAAGATCTTCGTAGAATACGTAGGAGCCAATATGAGCATCCAGGTTCCGCTATTGGTTATTAACCGGAGATGAGTCTCGGTCATGTCTACATAGTTCTCAAACCCGTAGGGTCCGCACGCTTAATGTTCGGTGATGATCGGTAATATGAGTTTATGTGTTTTGATGAACCGAAGGTAGTTCGGCCAGATATGATCATGGACTGACGAGGAGTCTCGAAATGGTCGAGACATAAAGATCAATATATTGGATGACTATGTTTGGACTTCCGAAGGGTTCCGAGTGAGTTTGTATGAATACCGGAACCCCTCGGGGAGTGTAATGGGCCTCATGGGCCTTGGTGGAGAGAGGAAGGGGTGGCCAGGGCAGGCCGCGCACCCCCTCCCCCTCTAGTCCGAATTGGACAAGGAAGGGGGGAGGGCGGCGCCCCCCTTTTTCCTTCCCCCTCTCTCCTCCTTCCTTCCCTCCTTCTCCAACTCTTGGATAGGGTTGAGTCCTACTCCCGGTGGGAGTAGGACTCCCCATGGGAAGCGCCTAGGAGGCCGGCCTCCTCCCCTTGCTCCACTCCTTTATATATGGGGGAGGGTGCACCCCATAGGCACACAAGTTGAGCATTGATCTCTTAGCCATGTGCGGTGCCCCCCTCCACCATAATCCACCTCGGTCATATCGTAGTAGTGCATAGGCGAAGCCCTATGTCGGTAGATTCATCATCACCGTCATCACACCATCGTGCTGATGGAACTCTCCCTCGAAGCTCTACTGGATCATGAGTTCGTGGGACGTCATCGAGCTGAACATGTGCACATCGCGAAGGTGCCGTACGTTCGGTACTAGGATCGGTCGATCGCGAAGACATACGACTACATCAACCGCGTTGTCATAACGCTTCTGCTTATGGTCTACGAGGGTACATGGACGACACTCTCCCCTCTCGTTGCTATGCATCACCATAATCTTGCGTGTGCGTAGGATTTTTTTTGAAATTACTACGTTACCCAACAAGCATCATCACCACAATCACCACTCCGTCGTGCTGCCGGAACTCATCCACTACTTCGCCATATTGCTGGATCAAGAAGGCGAGGACGTCACCGAGTTGAACGTGTCCTGAACGCGGAGGTGCCGTACGTTCATTACTCGATCGGTTGAATCACGAAGAAGTTCGACTACATAAACCGCGTTAACAAACGCTTCCGCTTACGGTCTACGAGGGTACGTAGACACACTCTCCCCCTTGCTGCTATGCATCTCCATGGATAGATCTTGTGTGTAGAAAAAAAATTTGTTTTCCATGCAACATTTCCCAACAGTGGCATCCGAGCCAGGTCTATGCGTAGATGATATGCATGAGTAGAACACAAAGAGTTGTGGGTGGTGATAATCATACTACTTACCACGAACGTCTTATTTTGATTCAGCGGTATTGTGGAATGAAGCGGCTCGGACCAATCTTATATGTCCACGCACATGAGACTGGTTCCACCGATTAACATGCAACTAGTTTTGCATAAAGGTGGCTGGCGGGTGTCTGTTTCTCTTACTTTAGTTGAATCAAAGTTGACTACGGCCGGTCCTTGAAGAAGGTTAAAACAGCAAACTTGATGAATCACCGTTGTGGTTTTTGCGTAGGTAAGAACGTTTCTTGCTAGAAGCCCGTAGCGGCTGATACGTCTCCATCATATCTACTTTTCCAAACTCTTTTGCCCTTGTTTTGAACTCTAATTTGCATGATTTGAATGGAACTAACCCGGACTGACGTTATTTTCAGTAGAATTGCCATGGTGTTATTTTTGTGTAGAAATAAAATTTCTTAGATTGACCTGAAAATTTACGAAGAATATTTTTGGAATATATAAAAAATACTGGCGAAAGAATCAACCAGAGGGGACCCACCAGGTGACCACAAAGGTGGGGGCACACCCCTGGCTTGTGGGTCCCCTGGACCTCCTCCGACCTCAACTCCAACTCTATATAACCCTATTCGAGGAGAAAAGGTCAGAGAGAAGGATTCACCGCGTTTTACGATATGGAGCCATTGCCGCCTCCTGTTCTTCATCGGGAGGGCTGACCTGGAGTCCATTTGGGGCTCCGGAGAGGGGGATTCATCCCCATCATCATCACCAACCTTCCTCCATCACCAATTTCATGATGCTCACTGTCGTGCGTGAGTAATTCCATCATAGACTCACTGGACGGTGATAGGTTGGATGAGATTTATCATGTAATCCAGTTAGTTTTGTTAGGGTTTGATCCCTAGTATCCACTATGTTTTGAGATTGATGTTGCTATGACTTTGCTATGCTTAATGCTTGTCACTAGGGCCCGAGTGCCATGATTTCATATCTGAACCTATTATGTTTTCATGAATATATTTGTGTTCTTGATCCAATCTTGCAAGTTGTAGACACCTATTATGAGTTATGATCTACATACCCCAAGGTGACAATAATTGGGATTCTTTCCGGTGATTACCGTAGTTTGAGGAGTTCATGTATTCACAAAGTGCTAATGCTTTGTTCCGGTTCTCTATTAAAAGGATGCCTTACTATCCCTTAGTTTCCATTAGGACCCCACTGCCACGGGAGGGTAGGACAAAAGATGTCATGCAAGTTCTTTTCCATAAGCACGTATGACTATATTCGGAATACATGCCTACATTATATTGATGAGTTGGAGCTAGTTCTGTGTCACCCTAGGTTATAACTGTTGCATGATGAATGCCATCCGACATAATTATCCATCACTGATCCATTGCCTGTGAGCTTTTCATATATTGATCTTTGCTAAGTTACTTTGCCATTGCCACTGTTACAATTGCTACAAAACTGCTACTGTCACTTTTATCACCGTTACCATTACTTCCATACTACTTTGCTACTAAATATTTTTCTGCAGATATTAAGTCTTTCAGGTGTGGTTGAATTGACAACTCAGCTGCTAATACTTGAGAATATTCTTTGGCTCCCCTTGTGTCAAATCAATAAATTTGGGTTGAATACTCTACCCTCGAAAACTGTTGCGATCCCATATACTTGCGGGATATCAAGACCTTTTTCTGGCGCCGTTGCCGGGGAGCATAGCTCTATTTTCCGAGTCACTTGGGATTTATATCTTTTGAACACTATGAGGAATTTGAAAGATACCAAACCAAGATCTATCCCTCTACTACGAGGGGAGGTAAGGAACTGCCATCTAGCTCTGCACTTGATTCACCTTCTGTTTTGAGTAAGCTTGCGACACCACCACCTGCTAGTAACTCTGATATGTTGCACGTAATTGATGATGCCACTTCTGCTATGCATGATGCTTATTATGATACTACTGCTTTGCTTGATAATACTGTGCCACTAGGTGAATCCCTTGATGAACAACTTGCTAGTGTTAGAGAATGAAATTTACTAAAACTGATGATATTATTGAAACTGAAGATTATGACTCTCCCTCTAGATATGAATTTCCAAAGGTACCTGAGGGTAATATTATGGATGAAGAAACGGCTAGATACTTTTTTGCTTGCAATGATAGAGATGATCTTAAGAAATTGTTAGCTAAGCTGAAAGAAAAATCTTTGAATGCTTGAATTCAATATGATCCTAAGTTTTCTACTTCACCTATCTTTGTTACTGGTAAGGATTATGAATTCTCTGTCAATCCTTAGTTAATTACTTTGGTTGAATCTGATCCTTTCTATGGTTTTGAATCTGAAACTGTTGTGGCACATCTAACTAAATTGAATGATATAGCCACCTTTTGCTCATGAGGAATTTTTTTTTCTACTATTATATTCTTAATTTCTTTCCTTTCTAATTAAAGGGTGATGCTAAGTTATGGTTTAATTCTCTTGCTCCTAGTTGTGTGCGTAGTCCCTAGGATATGATATATTACTTCTCCGAAAAATATTTCCCTTCTCATAAGAAACAAGCTACCTTACAGGAAATATTTAACTTTATGCAAACTGAAGAAGAGAGTCTCTCACAAGCTTGGGGAGGCTTCTCCAATTACTTAATGCTTTGCCTGATCATCCCCTCAAGAAAAATGGAATACTTGATATCTTTTATAATGGACTAACCGCTGCTTCTAGGGACCACCTAGATATATATCTGTGCTGGTTGTGTTTTCAGGGAACAAACTGTTGAACAAGCTGAAGTGCTATTGAATAATATATCGAGCAATGATAATGATTGGACACTCCCCAAACCACCTCCTAAGCCAACTCCAAAGAAAAGACGTATTCGATTTCTCAGTCCCGAAGACATGCAATAGGCAAAGAAATCGATGAAAGAAAAAGGTATCAAAATTGTAGATGTCAAGAATTTACCACCTATTGAAGAATGCATGGTCTTAATGCCCCGACATAGGTAATAGAGGTAAATTCTCTTTATAGATTTGATGAAGGTGATATTCCTTATAATAAGTCTGCTAGTCAATGCTTGGAAGAATTCGATAACTTTATTGTTAAACAAGAAAACTTCAATGCTTATGTCAGTAGACAATTGAAACGTAATGCTTATATGCTTGAACGCTTGGGTGATTATATGTGTAGAACTGTTAATGATCTTAAGCTTATCAGTAAACATGCTTCTATGGTAAAAACTCAAGTAGAACAAGTACGTAAGGCACAAAATGATTTGCTCAATGAAATGAATAGTAAAAACAATGATCATGCTGTTAGAGTTATGACTAGAGGTGGTAAAATGGCTCAGGAACCTTTGTATCCTAAGGGCCATCCTAAGAGAGTTAAGCAAGATTCTCAGAGAATTAATACTGATGCACCTAGTCCTCCTAGTAATAAAAAGAAAAGGAATGATGATAGGACTTTGCATGCTTCTAGTGAACCTACTGTAGACACACCTGAGAATCCAAATGATATTTCTATTTCTGATGTTGAAACACAATCTGGTGATGAAAATGAACCTAGTGATAATGTTAATGATGATGTTCATGGTGATGCTCAACCTAGTAATGATAATGATGTGGAGATTGAACCTATTATTGATCTTGATAACTCACAACCTAAGAATAAACGTTATGATAAGAGAGACTTCATTGCTAGGAAGCACGGTAAAGAAAGAGAACTTCAGAAACCCATGCTCTTTCCTCCTAAGCAATCCAAGAAAAAGGATGATGATGATTTTGACCGTTTTGTTGAAATGCTTAGACCTGTCTTTTTGCGTATGCGTTTAGCCGATATTCTGAAAATGTCTCCTTATGCCAAGTATATAAAAGATATTGCTACTAATAAAAGAAAGATACCGGAAGCTGAAATTTCCACCATGCTTGCTAATTATACTTTTAAGGGTGGAATAACAAAGAAACAAGGAGATCCAGGAATACCAACTATACCATGCTCCATTAAAAGGAACTATGCTAAAACTGCTTTATGTGATTTGGGAGCCGGTGTTAATGTTATGCCTTTCTCTTTATATCATAGACTTGATTTGAATAAGTAGACACCTACTGAAATCTCTTTGCAAATGGCTGATATATCAACTGCTATAGCCATCGCTATTTGTGAGGATGTGCCTGTTGTGGTTGCACGTTACTATCTTAACAGACTTTGTTATTCTTGATATTCCCGAGGATGACAATATGTCGATCATCCTTGGTAGACACTTTTTGAATATTGTAGGGGCTGTTATTGATTGCAACAAGGGCAATGTCACTTTTCATGTTAATGGTAATGAGCATACGGTACACTTTTCGAAGAAACAACCTCAAGTTCATAGTATCAATTCTGTTGGAAAATTTTCAACTATGACTACTGGAGGTTTTGAATCCCCTCTCCCTACTATCAAAAAGAAATATGATATTCTTATTGTTGGGGACATGCATATCCCTGTTGAGGTAACCTAGCGTTATTTGAAAATTCTCTGGTTTCATGTTATTCGAAAGAAGTTTGTTAATAAGACTTGATCGACCTTGTTAATGGATTCCTTTTGATGAGCATGAGATGGATGAATTTGGAAAGCACAACTTTCTGTACCCACCTTTTACTTTCTGTTATTTAGACTAAATAAAGCAAAAATACTTTTGTTTGTGTGTTTTTCTAAATTATCCATGCAATAAAAAATGTCCCGAAAATAAAAGTTCTCCAAATGCCCTAAAAATTTAGTATGATTTTTTATAGAATATTTGAGAATTTTTGGCACTGAGAACACACCAGGGGGCTGCACCAGTGGGCCACAAGCCCTGGGGGCGCGCCCTGGTGGTTTGTGGGTCCCACGTGGGTCCCCCTCACTTAGTCTAGCGCCCATGCACTTCGTCTTCCTCCAGAAAAAATCATCCCATTGCTCAAACATGTGTTCTTGCTATCTTGCTGCCATTTTTTATCTCCTTGTGCAAAGCTCCATTTGCAAAACTGTTTTGGGGGATTGTTCTTCAGTATGTGACTCCTCCAATGGTCCAATTAGTTTTTTCTAGTGTTGTATATATTGCAAATTTTTCTGCTGTGGTGACCTTGTTCTTGAGCTTGAATGTCAAATTATATGGCCCAAAGTAGTTTTGATGTGTAATATAGCCTCTAGGCACTTGTAGTAGTTGCTATCAATTTGGTTGAGTTTTGTTCACTTTTATTTCGAGTCACTAAAAATTACAGAAATTTTTCAGAGAAAGAAAAATGTTTAGGAAGATATACCAAGGTGGTTCCTCGAGGAAGCAAGCCCCAAGGCTCGCGATAAATGAGCCGGACCTTGAACCAACAAGAGAAGCTCAAGTACGGCCTTGCGAATGGCCGTTGGATCAATTCATGGTTCATGCAGGTTTCAAGGATGAATTTGATCCATACGTACAAAATGCTGGCCTTGAGGACTTCGTGTCAGATAAGTGTCGACAGTACTGTCATCTCACTGATTCATTTGTGTGAAGATTTGAATTTACATCCCAACGCAACACTCATTCCATTTTATTTTATCTTTATGATAAATCATATATCATGGACCTAGAAGATTTTAATGATGCATGCAAGATCCCATAGTGGGGCATTCATAGTGAACCTCGTAAAACTGAGTATAATGATTTCCTTGCTAGGATCACGGTGGGAGAAACTAGAAATATTACACAAGCCACCATAGGGAGCATTCACTTTCCTGCCATACATTATTTTGCTCTCTTCATAGGAGGATGCATTAATGGTAAACATTATCATAGCCACCTTTGTGCATCAGATCTTAGTGTTCTCAAGTGTGCGGTAATGGGTGATAAACGATATAACTTGGGGGCTATTATTGCAAAGAGGTTACATATTAATGCTAAAGATGGAGATTTCTTTGGTGGGATTTATGCCACCCGTTTAGCTAATTATCTCGGGGTACCAATAGAGGGAATGACATTGAGTTACCACCTGCTTTTCTTGATTATAATGCCATGGTATGCTATCAGTTTCTTGAGAGGAACGAATAGTCCCTCCTGTACCGACTAATCCTTGACAGGCAGTGTGTTGTCCATATTACCCTTCCTGCTCCTTCCTTCTTTAACTTTTAGGTAAAATGGAGATATTTTGTAACTAGAGAGGAGGCGAGCGAGTATGAGAGAGAGGTGGAGGCCGCTCGCTTCAATGTTGCAGCCCTTCAGGCAGTAGTTGCCGCATCCTAGTACAACCCCGACTACAACTTTGGATACCCGCCAGGCCAGCCGTGGCCATAGACCAGCTTAGGGTAAAATCCTAATCTTGGGGGAGTACATATTTCTCGTTGACATTACATTTATGTTCACATACTCATTTTAGTTGTCGATGTTCATACTTTTTCATTATATTATCCATGCCAGTTTATTTCTTTTTCTAGCTTTCTTCTTGTGTGTTTGAAAAACTTTGAGAAAATGAAAAAAATAGTTATAGCTTCTTTTTAGTTTTCCTTTCCATGTTTAATTAGTAGTAATATTAAAACAAAACCCCAAAAAGATTTATCGTTCTTCTTTTGTTTGTTGGGAGCTTTCCCGTGTAAATAGTTTTTCTCGTTGTTGTTTTTGCTTTCTTCAGAAAAACAAAAACTCCAAAAATATTTTAGTGTGTTTCTTTAAAGTTCTTTTCTTTTCTATGGGTCGAGAGGAGAAGACCATGATGAAATTGTTGAGTGGCTCTCATATGCATTATTATTGATCTAACAGAGAGCCATATTACCATGTCTTCTCCCTTAAAAATGCTTGCAGATTCCAGCTAAGTCCAATGCACGTGCACTATTGTTATTATCCACACCATTCGGTTGTGCAAGTGAAAGGCAATAATGACGATATGTGATGAAATGATTGAGATGAGGAAAAGCTAGTATGAACTCAACCTATTTTTTTGTAAATATTATTAGTTCATCGTTGTTGATTCACCTTGTTATGAATGAAACATGTTTGCAATGACAATTAGAGATTATAGTTACTCATGCCATGCTTAATTAGCTAGGAGTTTATAATGGTTTACCTTGCGTGCCAACATGATTTTAAAATGGTTGTGATGTAGTATGATAGGATGGTATCCTCCTTTGAATTATTTAAGTGGCTTGACTTGGCACATGCTTGCGCTCTGATGTCTACTACACAACCTTCTTCTTGTAGACGTTGTTGGGCCTCCAAGTGTAGAGGTTTGTAGGACAGTAGCAAATTTCCCTCAAGTGGATAACCTAAGCTTTATCAATCCGTGGGAGGCGTAGGATGAAGATGGTCTCTCTCAAACAATCCTGCAACCAAATAACAAAGAGACTCTTGTGTCCCCAACACACCCAATACAATGATAAATTGTATAGGTGCACTAGTTCGGCGAAGAGATGGTGATACAAGTGCAATATGGATGGTAGATATAGGTTTTTGTAATCTGAAAATATAAAAACAGCAAGGTAACAAGCAATAAAAGTGAGCGTAAATGGTATTGCAATGCTAGGAAATAAGGCCTAGGGTTCATACTTTCACTAGTGCAAGTTCTCTCAACAATAATAACATAATTGGAACATATAACTATCCCTCAACATGCAACAAAGAGTCACTCCAAAGTCACTAATAGCGGAGAACAAATGAAGAGATTATTGTAGGGTACTTAACCACCTCAAAGTTATCCTTTCTGATCGATCTATTCAAGAGTCCATCGTAAAATAACACGGAGCTATTCTTTCCATTTGATCTATCCTAGAGTTCATACTAGAATAACACCTTAAGACACAAATCAACCAAAACCCTAATGTCACCTAGATACTCCAATGTCACCTCAAGTACCTGTGGGTATGATTATACGATATGCATCACACAATCTCAGATTCATCTATTCAACCAACACAAAGAACTTCAAAGAGTGCCCCAAAGTTTCTACCGGGGAGTCAAGACGAAAACGTGTGCCAACCCCTATGCATAGACTCCCAAGGTCACGGAACACGCAAGTTGATCACCAAAACAAACATCAAGTGAATCAAAAGAATACCCCATTGTCACCACGGGTATCCCATGCAAGACAGACATCAAGTGTTCTCAAATCCTTAAAGACTCAATCCGATAAGATAACTTCGAAGGGAAAACTCAATCCATTACAAGAGAGTAGAGGGGGAGAAACATCATAAGATCCAACTATAATAGAAAAGCTCGCGATACATCAAGATCGTGCGGAATCAAGAACATGAGAGAGAGAGAGAGAGAGAGATCAAACACATAGCTACTGGTACATACCCTCAGCCCCGAGGGTGAACTACTCCCTCCTCGTCATGGATAGCATAGGGATGATGAAGATGGTCACCGGTGATGGATCCCCCCTCCGGCAGGGTGCCGGAGCAGGGTCCCGATTGGTTTTTGGTGACTTTAGAGGCTTGCGGTGGCGGAACTCCTGATCTAGGTTATGTTCTGGAGGTTTCTGTATTTATAGGAATTTTTGGCGTCGGTCTCACGTCAGGGGGGGTCTCCGAGTCGTCCACGAGATAGGGGCCCACGCCCAGGGGGTAGGGTGCGCCCCCACCCTCTTGGACAGCCTGGGACTCTTCTGGCCCAACTCTTTTACTCTGTGGGCTTCTTTTGTTCCATAAAAAATCATCAAAAATTGGCACGTCAATTGGACTCCGTTTGGTATTCCTTTTCTGCGATACTCAAAAACAAGGGAAAAAACA
This sequence comes from Triticum dicoccoides, assembly GCF_002162155.2. NCBI lineage: Eukaryota > Viridiplantae > Streptophyta > Magnoliopsida > Poales > Poaceae > Triticum > Triticum dicoccoides. The sequence goes on along the minus strand of NC_041383.1, from coordinate 242,060,964 downwards.
GAAACTGGCACTGGGCTCTAGGTTAATAGGTTAGTCCCAAAAATCATATAAAATAGCATATAAATGCATATAAAACATCCATGATTGATAATATAGCATGGAACAATCAAAAATTATAGATACGTTGGAGACGTATCAAGCATCCCCGAGCTTAATTCCAGCTCGTCCTCGAGTAGGTAAATGATAAAAACAGAATTTATGATGTGGAATTCTACCTAACATATTTATCAATGTAATCTTCTTTATTGTGGCAAGAATATTCAGATCCATAAGAATCAAGACAAAATTTTAATATTGACATAAAAATAATAATACTTCAAGCATACTAACCAAGCAATTATGTCTTCTCAAAATAACATAGCCAAAGAAAGCTCACCCCTACAAAAACATATAGTTTGGCTATGCTTCATTTTCGTCACACAAAATGCTCCCATCATGCACAACCCCGATGACAAGCCAAGTAATTGTTTCATACTTTAGTAATCTCAAACTTTTTTCAACTTTCACGCAATACATGAGCATGAGCCAGGGACATAGCACTTTGGGTGGAATGGAATATAATGATGGGGGTTGTGTGGAGAAGACAAAAAAGGAGAAAGTCTCACATTGACGCAGCTAATCAATGTGCTATGGAGATGCCCATCAATTGGTGTCAATGCGAGGAGTAGGGATTGCCATGCAATGGATACACTAGAGCTATAAATGTATGAAAGTTCAACAAAAGAAACTAAGTGGGTGTGCATCCAACTTGTTTGCTCATGAAGACCTAGGGCATTTGAGGAAGCCCATTGTTGGAATATACAAGCCAAGTTTTATAATGAAAAATTCCCACTAGTATATGAAAGTGACAACATAAGAGACTCTCTATCATGAAGATTATGGTGCTACTTTGAAGCACAAGTGTGGAAAAAAGGATAGTAGCATTGTCCCTTTTATTTTA
>NC_041383.1:241985213-242059723 GCF_002162155.2 Triticum dicoccoides | reverse complement strand
TTGGGACAATGCTCTATTAATGATGATCATCACACTTCTATTTATTTACAACTCAAAGATTACAACTCGATACTAGAACAAAGTATGACTCTATATGAATGCCTCCGACGGTTTATCGGGATGGGCAATGAATCAAGAGTGACATGTATGAAATTATGCATGGTGGCTTTGCCACAAATACGATGTCAACTACATGATCATGCAAGGCAATATGACAATGACGAAGCGTGTCATAATAAACGGAATGGTGGAAAGTTGCATGGCAATATATCTCGGAATGGCTATGGAAATGCCATAATAGGTAGGTATGGTGGCTGTTTTGAGGAAGATATAAGGAGGTTTATTTGTGATAGAGCGTATCATATCACGGGGGTTGGATGCACCGGCGAAGTTTGCACAAACTCTCAAGTTGAGATAGGGCAATGCACGGTACCGAAGAGGCTAGCAATGATGGAAAGGTGAGAGTGCATATAATCCATGGAATCAACATTAGTCATAAAGAACTCACATACTTATTGCAAAAATCTACAAGTCATCAAAAACCAAGCACTACACGCATGCTCCTATGGGGATAGATTGGTAGGAAAAGACCATCGCTCATCCCCGACCGCCACACATAAGGAGGACAATCAAAGAAACACCTCATTCTTCAAATTTGTCACACAGCGTTTACCATACGTGCATGCTACAGGACTTGCAAACTCTAACATAAGTATTTCTCAAATTCACAACTACTCAACTAACATGACTCTAATATTATCATCTTCATATCTCAAAACAATCATCAAGTATCAAACTTCTCATAGTATTCAATGCACTCTATATGAAAGTTTTTATTATACCCATCTGGGATGCCTATCATATTAGGACTAGTTTCATAACCAAAGCAAATTACCATGCTGTTTAGGACTCTCAAAATAATATAAGTAAAGCATGAGAGTTCATCTATTTCTTATGTAACTATGCGAAGACTCTCTAACATTTAAGAATTTAAGATCTTGGTATTTTATTCAAACAGCAAGCAAAACAAAAGAAAATAAAATGACGCTCCAAGCAAAACACATATCATGTGGTGAATAAAAATATAGCTCCAAGTAAAGTTACCGATGAACGAAGACGAAAGAGGGGATGCCATCCGGGGCATCCCCAAGCTTAGGCTCTTGGTTGTCCTTGAATATTACCTTGGGGTGCCTTGGGCATCCCCAAGCTTAGGCTCTTGCCACTCCTTATTCCATAGTCCATCGAATCTTTACCCAAAACTTGAAAACTTCACAACACAAAACTCAACAGAAAACTCGTAAGCTCCGTTAGTATAAGAAAATAAATCACCACTTAGGTACTGTTGTGAACTCATTCTAAATTCATATTGGTGTAATATCGACCATATTCCAACTTCTCTATGGTTCATACCCTCCGATACTACTCATAGATTCATCAAAATAAGCAAACAACACATAGAAAAATAGAATCTGTCAAAAACAGAACAATCTGTAGTAATCTATATCATTCGAATACTTCTGTAACTCCAAAAATTCTGAAATAAATTGTTGGACCTGAGGAATTTGTCTATTAAGCATATGAAAAAATAATCAAACTAAAATCACTCTCCAGTAAAAAATGGCAGCTAATCTCGTGAGCGCAGAAGTTTCTGTTTTTTACAGCATGATCGCAAAGACTTCACCCAAGTCTTCCCAAAGGTTCTACTTGGCACAAACACTAATTAAAACATAAAAGCACATATAAACAGAGGCTAGATGAATTATTTATTACTAAACAGGATCAAAAGCAAAGGAAAAAAATAAAATTGGGTTGCCTCCCAAGAAGCGCTAACGTTTAACGCCCCTGGCCAGGCATGATGGTGACAATGATGCTCACATAAAAGATAAGAATTGAAACATAAAGAGAGCATCATGAAGAATATGACTATCAAATTTAAGTCTAACCCACTTACTATGCATAGGGATTTTGTGAGCAAACAATTTATGGGAACAAGAATCAACTAGCATAGGAAAGCAAGACGAGTATAACTTCAAAAAATTTAACACATAGAGAGGAAACTTGGTATTATTGCAATTCCTACAAGCATATGTTCCTCCCTCATAATAATTTTCAGTAGAATCATGAATGAATTCAACAATATAACCATCACATAAAGCATTCTTTTCATGATCTACAAGCATAGAAAATTTACTACTCTCCACATAAGCAAAATTCTTCTCATTCGGAATAGTAGGAGTATCATAAGAAACTCGAATACTATAAATTGTTTCCACATTAAAAGAGTAATGTTCAGAAAAAGGGTAATCATAATCATGACAAGTTTTATAAATAGAATCATCACTACTTTTTATAGCATAAGTGTCATCACAATAATCATCATAAGTAGCAACTTTGTTCTCATCATAATCAATTGAAACCTCTTCCAAGATAGTGGAATCATTACTAAATAAAGTCATGACCTCTCCAAATCCAATTTCACAATTGTCACAATAAGATTCAACACCTTCCAAAATAGTGGGATCATTACTTCCTAAAGTTGACACTCTTCCAAACCCACTTTCATCAATATAATCATCATAAATAGGAGACATGCTATCATCACAATAAATTTGCATATCAAAACTTGCGAGGTTAAAAATATCATCTTCATAAATCATAGCATCCCCAAGCTTGGGACAAACATTAATTGCAGCAAATAAATTCTCAAACATATCATTCTCATCAAACATAGCATCCCCAAGCTTGGGCCTTTTCATATCATAAGCATAATCACTCTCATCATTAATAGTATGGATGGCACCAATAGTATAGCAATTATCATCATCACAATGAGTAATAGGAGCAACATCATTTGGAAGGGATACCTTTTTACCTTTGCTTCTACGTCTTTTCTTTTTCTTCTTCGCATCATGTGTGGTTTTAATCCTCTTTTTGGAGCTCCTTATTAATGAGATTGGTTGAATAGAAAGCTCCTCTTCGTTACCTGATTCATCATAAGAAAGAATAGGAGGATATTGGGAAATCTCTTCCCTTTCATTAGTATTCTCTTCATCTTCTATTTGTTTTCTCGTCTTTATGTAATTAGCAATATAAGGATTTTCACTAAAATTCACCGCACATTACATATAAATTTCCTCTAGATCAAAATCAAGAACCTTATCGAGGACAAGTTCTGGCATATCCTTAGTTATACATTTCATTTCTTCATAACCCACAAGCAAACTAAGTTCATTATGATGCGCAAGGGAAATCAAGTCATCACAATTTTTGGACACGATACGATCATGAAACAATTTGCATTGGATATTTAAATAACCACATACATTGCAAAGTTCACAAGGATGACTAAGAAAATTTAAACTTTCAGCACAAACATCTAGCCTTTCTTGCAACCATTTGGTTTCTAACTACTTATGCCTCTTGCAAAATCTATCTTCCCTATTTGGTGTGTACTTGCAAACTCTATGCACTCCACAAAAATTGACATGCTTATAAGAGACATTTTCATCATGACTAGTGCAATCATCATTAGTACTATGGTTATTCAAAGAGTTCATACTAACAACATTGCAATCATGCTCATCATTCAAAGATTTAGTGCCAAACATTTTAATGCATTCTTCTTCTAGCACTTGGGCACAATTTTCCTTTCCATCATTTTCACGGAAGATATTAAAAAGATGAAGCATATGAGGTGACCTCAATTCCATTTTTTTGTAGTTTTCTTTTATAAACTAAACTAGTGATAAAACAAGAAACTAAAAGATTCGATTGCAAGATCTAAAGATATACCTTCAAGCACTCGCCTCCCCGGCACTGGCGCCCGAAATTGCTTGATGTCTACTACACAACCTTCTTCTTGTAGACGTTGTTGGGCCTCCAAGTGCAGAGGTTTGTAGGACAGTAGCAAATTTCCCTCAAGTGGATGACCTAAGGTTTATCAATCTGTGGGAGGTGTAGGATGAAGATGGTCTCTCTCAAACAACCCTGCAACCAAATAACAAAGAGTCTCTTGTGTCCCCAACACACCCAATACAATGGTAAATTGTATAGGTGCACTAGTTCGGTGAAGAGATGGTGATACAAGTGCAATATGGATGGTAGATATAGGTTTTTGTAATCTGAAATTATAGAAACAGCAAGGTAACAAGCGATAAAAGTGAGCGTAAACAGTATTGCAATGCTAGGAAACAAGGCCTAGGGTACATACTTTCACTAGTGCAAGTTCTCTCAACAATAATTGCAAAATTGGATCATACAACTATCCCTCAATATGAAACAAAGAGTCACTCCAAAGTCACTAATAGCGGAGAACAAATGAAGAGGTTATTGTAGGGTACGAAGCCACCTCATCCTTTGCGGTCGATCTATTCAAGAGTCCGTAGTAAAATAACATGAAGCTATTCTTTTCGTTCGATCTATCCTAGAGTTCATACTAGAAGAGCACCTTAAGACACAAATCAACCAAAACCCTAATGTCACCTAGATACTCCAATGTCACCTCAAGTATCTGTGGGTATGATTATACGATATGCATCACACAATCTCAGATTCATCAAGTGTTCTCAAATCCTTAAAGACTCAATCCGTTAAGATAACTTCGAAGGGAAAACTCAATCCATTACAAGAGAGTAGAGGGGGAGAAACATCATAAGATCCAACTATAATAGTAAAGCTCGCGATACATCAAGATCGTGCCGAATCAAGAACACGAGAGAGAGAGAGAGAGAGATCGAACACATAGCTAGTGGTACATACCCTCAGCCCCGAGGGTGAACTACTCCCTCCTCGTCATGGAGAGCACCGGGATGATGAAGATGGCCACCGGTGATGGATCCCCCCTCCGGCAGGGTGCCAGAATAGGGTCCCGATTGGTTTTTGGTGACTACAGAGGCTTGCGGCGGTGGAACTCCCGATCTAGGTTATGTTCTGGAGGTTTCTGTATTTATAGGAATTTTTGGCATCGGTCTCATGTCAGGGGGGTCTCCGAGTCGTCCACGAGATAGGGGCCCACGCCTATGGGGTAGGGCATGCCCCACACCCTCGTGGACAGCCTGGGACTCTTCTGGCCCAACTCTTTTACTCTGGGGGCTTCTTTTGGTCCATAAAAAATCATCAAAAATTGGAACATCAATTGGACTCTGTTTGGTATTCCTTTTCTGCGATACTAAAAAACAAGGAAAAAACAAAAACTGACACTGGGCTCTAGGTTAATAGGTTAGTCCCAAAAATCATATAAAATAGCATATAAATGGATATAAGACATCCACTATTGATAGTATAATAGCATGGAACGATAAAAAATTATAGATACGTTGGAGACGTATCATGCTCCATGTTGGTTAATCTCAATGCATGTTTATGACCGTTGTTGCTCTCTAGTTGATTGCTCCTTAATCTTTTGCTAGCCTTCACTTGTACTAAGCAGGAATACTGCTTGTGCATCCACTTCCATAAACCCAAAGTTGTTCCATATGAGTCCACCATACCTACCTATACGCGTATTTACCTGCCGTTCCAAGTAATTTTGCATGTGCCAAACTATGGGTTATTCTCACGATGAGTGTTTATTCACTTGTCACTCACAAGAAAGTGGCTAGTAATCGGGATGCCCAGTTCCGTGCTCAAATCAAATCAAAATATAACTTCAAACAAAACTCCCCCATGACTGTTGTTGGTATGGATGGTACCCATTGTTTCGGACCAGCCGTGGGGTGTGCTTGTTGGTGGAGGGGGAGTAAAAACTTTACCATTCTGTTTGGGAACCGCCTATAATGTATCTAGGATGGAAGGTACCGAGATCTCTTGGTTGTTATGTTGCCAATGAAAGCATATCGCTCAAAATTATATTCATCTCTGTTTTAAAAGCTCAAGCTCTGGCACCTCTGCAAATCCCTGATTCCCTCTGTGAAGGGCATATCTATTTACTTTTATGTTGAGTCATCATCCTCTTATAAAAAGCACTAGTTGGAGAGCACCGCAGTCATTTGTATGCATTGTTATTAATTGATATTGAGTATGATTGTGACTGGATCTCTTTTACCATGAATTACAATGTCTAGTCAGTCCTTGATCTTCAGGGGTGCTCTGCATTTATGTTTTGCAGTCTCAGAAAGGGCCAGCGGGATACCATTTGTTATATCATATCATGATTGTTTTGAAAAAGTGTTGTCATCCGAGATTTATTATTATTGCTCGCTAGATGATTATGCCATTGATATGAGTAAGTGTGAGACCTAAATGCTATTGTGGATATGGTTAATTCATAATCTTTGCTAAAAACCTGAATGCTGGCTATACATATTTGCAACAACAAGATCAAATAGATTTTGTAAAAGTTTTTCTTTGTCACTTTCAGTTTATCAACTGAATTTCTTGAGGACAAGCAATGGGTTAAGCTTGGGGAAGTTAATACGTCTCCACGATTTGAATGGATCTAACCTGGACTGACGCTGTTTTCAGCAGAATTGCCATGGTGTTATTTTTGTGTAGAAATAAAAGTTCTCAAATTGACCTGAAAATTTATGGAGAATATTTTTGGAATATATAAAAAATATTGGCGAAATAATCAACCAGAGGGGACCCACCGGGTGAACACAAGGGTGGGGGCGTGCCCTACCCCCCTGGGCGCGCCCCTGGCTTGTGGGTCCCCTGGACCTCCTCCGACCTCAACTCCAACTCTATATAACCCTATTTGGGAGAAAAAATCAGAGAGAATGATTCATCACGTTTTACGATACGTGTAAATGCATCTAGTTCCCCTTAGTGATTTTGGTGTATTGAAGACTTATAGGTTAAGGGACTAATGTGTTTGTCAGTGTACTGATAACCCACAAGTATAGGGGATCGCAATAGTTTTCAAGGGTAGAGTATTCAACCCAAATTTATAGATTCGACACAAGGGGAGCCAAAGAATATTTGTAAGTATTAGCAACAGAGTTGTCAATTCAACCACACCTGGAGATTAATTATCTGCAGCAAAGTGATCAGTAGCAAAGTAGTGTGATAGTTTTGATAATAGTGGCAACAACAATGGTAACGGTAACAGTGATAGCAGTAATTTTGTAGCAAGTGCAATAGTAACAGCAGCAGTAGTAACTTAGCAAGAACAATATAAGATAAATTCGTAGGCATTGGATTGGTAATTTGTTGGATGATATTCATCATGTGACAGTCATAACCTAGGGCGATACGGCACTAGCTCCGGTTCATAAATATAATATAGGCATGTATTCCATAAATAGTCACACGTGCTTATGGAAAGAACTTGCATGACATATTTTGTCCTACCCTCCCGTGGCAGCGGGGTCCATATTGGAAACTAAGGGATATTAAGGCCTCCTTTCAATAGAGAACCGGAACAAAGCATTAACACACGGTGAATACATGAACTCCTCAAACTATGGTCATCACCGGGAGTGGTCCCGACTATTGTCACTCCGGGGCTGCCGGATCATAACACGTAGTAGGTGACTGTAACTTGCAAGATCGGATCTAGAACATGGATATAATGGTGATAACATAAATGGTTCAGATCTGAATTCATGGCACCCGGGCCCAAAGTGACAAGCATTAAGCATGGCAAAGTCATAGAAACATCAATCTCAGAACATAGTGGATACTAGGGATCAAGCCCTAACAAAACTAACTCGATTACATGATGAATCTCATCCAACTCCTCACCGACCAGCAAGCCTATGAAGGAATTACTCACTCCCGGTGGGGAGCATCATGGAACTGGCGATGGAGAAGGGTTGGTGATGATGAAGAACGAAGATCCCCCTCTCCGGAACCCCAAACGGACTCCAGATCTAGCCTCCCGATGAAGAACAGGAAGTGATGGCGGCTTCGTCTCGTGGATCGAGATAATTCTTTCTCCCTGATTTTTTTCTGGAAAAGTAGGCTTTTATAGCGTTGGTTTCAGGGTCTGTGGGGCCACCAGGTGGGGACAACCCATCAGGATGCGCCTGGGAGGGCAGGCGCGCCCTGGTGGGTTGTGCCCACCCAGGTGCCCCCTCCGGTGGCTCTTGGCTCCAGAAATTCTCTTTCTTGACAAAACAAATACTCGCAAAGTTTCGTTCCATTCTGAGAACTTCTATTTCTGCACAAAAACAACACCGTGGTAGTTCTGCTGAAAACAGCGTCAGTCCGGGGTTAGTTTCATTCAAATCATGCAAATTAGAGTCCAAAATAAGAGGAAAAGCGTTAGGAAAAGTAGATACGTTGGAGACGTATCAACTCCCCCAAGCTTAAATCTTTGCTTGTCCTCAAGAAATTCAGTTGATAAACTGAAAGTGAAAAAGAAAAACTTTTACGAACTCTTTTGCTCTTATTTGCATAAATAAGCTTAAACAGTACCCGGGTCTTTTCCCACGCGATATGCTGGGAGGTTGGCTTAGTTGGGTTTTTTAGGACGAGTAATGCTACAGCTACGTAATCCCAGTTACGTAATTAATGTAATGTGGAACGTGTGAGCTATTGATAGTAGATTGGGGGGAGGGAGGGGCCCACCACCATGAAAATCATGGGAGGAGAGAGAGAGGCAATTTACGTTAACCCTTTCGTAGGTTTCCGTAGATGTAGAAAGATGTGAAATGCGTGAATGTGTAGTGGACATACTATTGGAGTGCCTAAGATAAATTGTGTATGTATTGGACCTATGTGTTTATTTTACTTCGCACGTTAGATTTGTCTTGGTTCAATAAAAAGCAGAGTTGGTGATGATGGTGTGCCTGTCATCCTGCAATATAGGCCGTCCGATCTATATCTAACGGATAGGGAGGAAACTATGACAATTTACCCGCACTCCTCTTTGCAGATAAGGCTTTCCCTCCTTCATCCTTTTCTCCCACAAGATGTTGATCTTCCATGCAATGCATGGGCATCTTGCTAGTACTCCTACAATATACTATATTATTGTGAAAGTTCATATACACCGGCCGAGATTAATGCAAACATGGCAGATTTTCATTACATTTCGAACTTTTATAGGATAGAAAAATAAAATAAACCCGACGCTAAACCTATTCTACGGCGGCGACCGACGTCCTCCATCTGCGCTCTCTATGTATGGGGGCGGGGTTCAAGACCCGTGAAGCGAAGGTGGGCTCTTCGGCAAGGAAGAGTAGAACACGAGATATGGACCGGCCAGTTGGCACACCATGCCCTGCCGCCTCCCATGCCCTACTCATCCTCGGAGGAGTCCCTGACCTCGGTGGTGTTGTACATTGGACGGCGACAAGTAGGACGCGTGGCTGACGGTGCTCCCGTCGTCGGCCGCTAGCATGGTCGCCACTTGTGCAGTCGCGTTCGCGTCCGGCTACGCCACTATTGCGTCGCGAGAGGCGACTTGAGCGAGGGCGGCGACCTCGAGCTTCATCCCCGAAGATAAGCTCCTCGTAGAGCGTTCGTGCTTGCGTTCATGGAGGATGTGGTGCCATGTAGGAGGAGGATGTGCTATGGTGTGGAGGTTAGCTGGGCGTTGCCGCTTTAAGTAGCGCATTCTGGTGAGGCCAAGCGTCCGGGTGCGTCATTAAGTCGCCGGAGTTGGTTCCTCGGGCACCGAGCCTCTTAACGACGGCATACGAATGGACGGCATGAATGCGGGCAGCTAGCGCCGGCTGGGAACGCACCGCGTGACGACGCGAGGGACGAGGGTTTTGGTGTGCCACGGTAGTCAGCTGCGGTTGTGGCAACGTTGGAGATGCCCTTTGCTCACATGCGATCCCCGCATGTCATTGAAAAAGCAAGACGACCCGTAATGGTCTCAGGTCCTGAGGATGCAGTTGGCCGTGCTACACCACTCCGCGGACGCGCTGCGGCGCCCCGTGCATCCTCGACGAGCCGGGTGTTGGGGTGTGTTTGGATTGTGGCCAAAGTGCACCTTACCAAAATTTTGGTCATGACCCAAAGATTGGTCTTTGTTTGGATGATTGCCATTTTTTTGGCATGCCAATGAACTCTAGCCAACTCTAGTTCATTTTTCTTGCAAATGTCAGCCAAATCATGGGCAACCAATACCTCAACCAAACTTTTGGCTACCCAATGCTTTGATGGGGCAACCTTGGGCACAAGCCAAACATACTGTTGGTCGTGCCACAGCACTAACGCCACCCTCGGCACACTGAAACCGGCCGTGTCTAGCGACGATGAGCATGTCGCTCACCGCGGTCGCCGTGTCCAGAGGCGGTGCTGGAGCTGCGCCACGTTGTTGGCCCTAACGACCCACATGAACGGTTGTCGGTGGCGAGGAGGTCGTGGGCCAGCTCCTCCATTGGACTAGTCTGCGCTACGTCGTCCCGACGGGTTTGCCCCACATGTCGGTTTCCCCGTTTTCCCGGCCATATTCGAGCGTCAGTGCTCCGCGTTGTGCATTAAGCCTTTCACTATGTAGGCCAAGCGAGACAACTTATTGTTTATTTGAACCATTCAAGTATAATCATGTGGCGTTTGCTTATTTCTCATTCCTCTCCAACCCTCTTCTCCATTGATCATGTCGCCCTTCGGTCGAGTCCATCCTCCCGCATGCCTCATTTGAACATTCCACCGAGTATCATTCGCATGTACCCACCCTAGTCCTCTTTCAATCGATCTCCGGACCCTGAGATGAAATCGAGAGAGAACGAGTGGGGGCATGTGATACCTAAGGAGGATTCAAAATTTTGAACCGGTGATCATAGCATCCGCAAATCATATATAAAGGGTATTCAATGTTCATTTCATTTTTGAACGTACAATACACTCCCTCCTATCCTTTCTAGTTTACATATAAGTTTTATGTGTAGTCAAAGTCTCTCTACTTTGATCAAAAAAGTATCAACATTCAACAACGCCCAATCAATATTGTTAGATTCGTGCGTACTCCTAGATTTGTACTCGAGATGGTTTCCAATTTGTTTTCAACCACGTGAATGTGCTTGTTCTCGCGCATGCTCTTCCTACTAGGATTTCGCCACGTATTGCCAGTCCAATAGTAACTTTTTAAGCTCCCTGTCCAATAGTACTAGTGGAGTACTGACAACATCTGTACTAGAGTATGCAGTGCTCATAGTAGTAATCCCTCCTTCCATTTATATAGGGCCTATGTGGAGGAGAGAGATGTGAAAAGGTAAGGGGAGTGAGCTCTCATGCAAGAGCCTAGCTATATACGCATTCCTAGTTAAATACAATAAATATGAAGAAAGAGATAGAGAGGAGATGGAAAAAGTACTAATACAATAGCCAACCTTATAATTTTTTTTGCGGGAAATAGCCAACCTTATAGCCCATACTACTGTATGAGTGCATATAATAGATGATGGCTATAGATGACATGGCAGTCCCTCATAGCCATCGACTGGCTATATTATTAACCATGCTCTAATGCATTTTAAAACCGCATTTGACTATTGACAATATTAATAGTACAGAGATGTATAATGTGAAAATTATATCATTGGAAACTCCTTTCACGAATTTGACCGTATGCTTTGTGTAAGTTGCATGTCATATATTATTACTCTAACATTTGGTCAAAGTTAGCCTCGAAAAATGCATTAGGCCCTGTATAGTAAATGGAAGGATGGAGTAGTAGTGGAAGTGGATCCTCTGACATAGGTATCCCTGCCTTACCCTCCCTTTCGGTCACTTACTAGCGTACCCCATGCTTTCTAGGCCCCGCATGTCAGTTACTCAATGGGTTTGGCCACGTCAGGGGATCCTCATCCGTAGTATACTCCCTCTGTTTTTATTTACTCTGCATAAAACAGAGGGAGTGGTAGTATAATAAATGACGCGGGCAGGGGAGGGGGAGGGACGTGGGTTTGCTCTCAACTGCGGTCCCACAAGCGAGCAAAAATGCAAGACGAAGTGCACTCCATTCGGTGAGCGACGTGGAGGGTCCAGCATGCCAGGCTGCAACGCGAATGTGACAAGAGCGATGTACAATCAAAACCGGTTGGCTGGTCGTCACCATAACCACTATTCACACCAGAACCTTCGCTGCTCCGCCTACGCCAGCCACTGCCCTAAAACCACACCTAATCTCCAGCAAATTCCACCACCTTTCGATCCCCTAGCCCGCATCAAGCATCCCCTAGTTCGCTAGAAAGCCATGGTGCGCCGCAAGATCACTTACTACAAGATGCTGACGCCGGAGCGCCGCGCAGAAATCACGGCGGCGGTCGGTGCCAGAGACCTCCGTTCCCAAGCTCACTTTGCGGCAGGCCAATCCCCGAGTTCTCTGGAGCCAAGCTACGGGGAGGAGGAAGCCGATCCAATGTTCATGGCGGAGGTCGTGGCGCAGAAGGCCCCCGATTGGTATGAGACGATGGACGTCGACTTCGTGTCGGCGTCCAAGTCCCCCATGGTGCAGGCGGACCAGCGGTTCAACATGGCAATACTAAAGGAGGACCGGGAGGCAGAGGCTCAACTCGACGCGGAGCGCGCGCATGCCGCTGCCATCGAGGCTCTCCTGCAGGCGGAACCGGATGTCGTGGATGTGAACCGGGCGGCGGAGGCTCAACTTGAGGCGGAGCGCGCAGATGCCGCTGCCATCGAGGCCCACTTGCAGGCGGAACTGGACGTCCTGGACTTGAACCGAGCAGTGGAGGCTCGACTCGATGCAAAGCGCGCGAATGCCGCTGCCATCGAGGCCCTCCTGCAAGCGGAACCGGACGTCCTCGACTTGAACCGGGCTGTGCTCTCGTCCATGCAGAGCGCTTGCACGCTCCGCGTGAACGAGTAGCTGGAGGACGAGGGCAACCATGGTGCGGAGACACACATCGGCAGCTATGGCTGGTTCACGCTGGCAGCCAAAGACGACGAGGCCATCTCGTTCCGCGAGCAGTGATAGTTTTTCTTTATGTTGTTGTTTTTATGGATCTTTTGTCGTGTAAAAACATATATTGTTATGCAAGTCGCCTGACTTGGGTAAGTCTACCATTTCAGGCGGTTGGATGAATATCCTACGTCTCCTAACCCTTCTTCCTCACCTCTTCTTCTTCCCCAACAGACCACCGCACAATCCGTACGGATACTCCCCAACATGCGGTTGGATAAACATACTCTATGAATGAAAACTATGTGTCAGCGGTAGGATGGCTGAGTTTGGTTTGTTCACATGTGACAGCACGTGTCAGTGAGGGTGCGTTCCCTTGGTTTGGTTTGCGGCGTGCAGGAGTGACTATGTGAGGATGCGGTGCGACCGTGGCGTGCAGGAGCGACCGTGTGAGGGTGCGGTGAGACCGCGACAGCCATGCGCAAGTGTACCTCCTTCTCATTTTGAAAACTTTAGGCAAGCTTGGCAGAAATGTGTGACGAAGTATGGCAATGCAAGTCCTAGACCCAAACAGGATAAGTACGTACGTACTAGGAGTACTAGTGTTAAAAAAGAAAGGTGGGATTTTCCTTTGCGGGATTTAATCGATACAAATCCTCGTCTCATGTGTCAATTAATGCGTATTTTTTCTCCAAAGACCAAAGAGCTAACCATCTCACTCCTAATCGCTTGATTAATGCAGCGCCATGCAAACCAACCTTCTCACTTCCGCATGCATGCAGGGGATATTAATGTCCTTGGTTGCTAGTACGAGGCAAACCCCATTGATTTTGCCTCGATTAGTGTTAGTGGCCTTTTGCAAATTGTAATTTTTATATACTAGCCTTGTGTACAAAAAGATGAAGGTAGTAACTATATTTGACTTCCTTCCCCAGTGCGGTGACGTCGACGATATCTCGAACGTTGTGGTTTGGCGAAGTGCGTTCGACGGAGAACACCATTGAGGCCTTGTTCGTTTAGTCCTCCTCCTAAGGGGATTGGAGTGGATTGGAGAGGACTTTGGCTTGTAGGGGATCTAATCCCCCTCAAACCCTGCCATTCCCCTTCAAAAACCACCTCAACCGAACAAGGCCTGAGGGAGACCACAGTAAGTCGTTCACAAGTGCCGCCTGCAAGCTGAGCCAACCGCCTTATTTGCATCCAGGAAGTCCATTGAACCAAAGGACGCGTAAATGTACTAGTACTACTAGTACACAATAGCGTCGTCCGTCCAGCTTAGTGCGGTGATATGGTTTCTCGAAGAAGACGATGGAGAAGCGGAGTCAGCGAAGAGTGAAATGATGGTTGCTTTGTCCGTGCTTTTGTGATTTAATGCCTCACTGCTTTGTGATTTGTGATAGAAGGGACAGGGGAGTAGACTATGTGCTCTATAGTGTATTACATGCGTCCAAGCATGGGAGAAAGAGGAGACACGTTGCATTTTTCTATTCCTTCAATCAATCAATCAGGAAACTTTGGTTCCATCTTTTTGGCTTTGGCAACACCGTCCACAATGGTTCCCATGATGCCAAAAGCTATTTTCACATTTGGCTACACATTGTGGATGCCCTCAACCGTACCACTTGGTTTTGCTCCTGTGTGCTATCTATACAAATCTCAATTATATTGATCAAAAAATTATAGAATCAAGATTAGTAAAAAGGAGGTGATTTTGCCGCGCGGATGGCGGGGGAGGTTTCTTATTTTTAGAGGACGTTGTCCTGGCGGTTTGCTAACATGCGGTCCCACGTGTCAGTGCTTTACCAAGCCGATCCGCATCCCACATGAGGCAGAACAACGGCAGAAGTAACACGTGGTTAAGTTGAAGAAGATGAGGGAGAAGCGAATTCAGCAACAAGTGAAATGATGGTTGCTTCGTCCCTCCAACTTAATTTTTTAGCATTATTACTTCGTCCCTCCAACTTAACTTCGGGAAAGGTGCAGCCTTGTGATTTGACGCCTCATTGCTCATTACTACGCTGGCGCCATGACTGGGGTGCTTCACCCCGGCTGCTCTGCACTATATTCTGGTATGGCACGTGGACCCGGTAGCTTGATGTCGCATATGTCGGCGAAAGGGACTAGAAGATTTATGAAAGCGAGCACTCCACTCTTACAACGGAGGAGTACACGACACGATGACCCACTGAACTTTCACTTGTACTGTATAGTACTATAGTTTTGCTGTTTCGCACAATCCATCGATACAAACCCGATTAAACAGGAAAGGGCAGGATTTTTCTCGCGCGGTAGATGATACTGGCCATACATTTCAAAGGAAATTTTAATGTATGCAAACTGAATAATTAAGTAACCATATGATATCTAGTAAAACTAAAACACATATGATTTATTGTGTTAGAGTGTAGTAGTAGTGCTGTATTGCATAGTTGTTAGATGTAACATGCGAGAACGTGTAGAGATGTAGTTTTGGAGGGCCTATAGAGAGAAAAGCGTAATACGGTCACTGAACTTCAGAATAAGATGATTACGGTCACTATATATGTTTTGCGGTGATTATACGGTCACTTGCTCACGGTTCAGCATCGGATTACACTCTGTTGACCGACCAAATAGTCTGTGTGGCGCCATGTTCACTAGTTAAATTGACCATATTCCTTGTGGGTCCCACCTGTCAGTTCGCATAGGGAAAAGGTCAGATAAACACAAATTTACGCAGGCGCGACAAGACTCCAACCCGTGTGCGGGAATCACCTGGTTGTGTATGCGTCTGTCAGGGCCTAATGTGTGCGCATGCACATGTAGGTTGAGCACTTGAGAGTGAGAGTGTGTGTTGGTCGTGTGGTGTACTGGTGTGTGCATGCATGCGTGTGTCTGTGCGTGCGAGTCTTGCGTGCGTGTGTGGCTGCGTGTGTATGTGTGAGTGTTGTGTGCGTGCGTGGGTGCATGTGTTTGTGTGAGTGTCGCGTGCATGCAGTTCATGTGCATGCGTACGTGCGTGTATAATCACCACACCAGCTCATGTGTGTTAAAACAGACGGCTCAGCATACCAATACAAGGCCACCTTGTCCGTTGTGCCCGCGGTCATAACTTCGAACCACCATCCAATACTTTTTTGTCGTTTGTTTTCATTCTTACTAGCAAGATGCCCGTGCGTTGCACGTAACATCAAGATGCATTTGTATGACTAGTTTATCTTGTGAGAGAAAACTATGAACAAGGGAAGGCCTTATTTGCAATGTGGAGAGGTGTGTGGGTACCTTTTTGCAAAATTGCCATAGTTTCTTTCCTATCCATCAGATATAAATCAGACGGCCTATATTGCAGGATGGCAGGCACACCATCATCACCAACTCTGTTTTTTATGAGTGTATTTTATAAGAGTGTAGATGTAGAGTAGATACAAGCCAACAGGTGGGCACGATGGTAGTGAGATAATGTGATGCAACACTAGAGGTGCCACATGGAGAATTTAACTGGTCAACTAGTCATGCCTTGAGAAAATACAGAGTTGTACGGTGAGCCCGTGACTGTATAATAACCACTAAACGTAAATGGTGACCGTAATGAGTGGATTCTGAAGTCCAATGTACGTATCGTGCTTTCGCTTCAAATACAATGATCGTCATTGTATATATTGCGAGAGAAAGATGAAACATGCGTGAATGTGCTGGGGGCTTACTTTTAGAAGACCTGGAGATAGTTTGTGTGCATACGTGAAAGGGGCGTAGTGGGGGGATGCGATGGAGAGAGAGATGCTCTTCGTTTCTCTTTAGTATGACTAACTTTGTATATAGTATAAAAATATACAAAATCACACTGCGGAATAAATATCATTGTGGGCACCATGCAATGCAAATTAGCATTCGTACTCCTCCATATAACTTTGTAATGTTGTATATATGTAGAAATTCTAAAATAACTTTTTGGCCACACTTTATTCAAAAGGAATGTTGTAGGTGAAATAAACATGAAGAGAGGGCTTTTTAGATCAATGGGGTACGTGGTGTAACATGAGTGAATGTGTAGTTGATGCATTTGCCGGGCCTAGAGAGGTATGTGTGTGTATTACGTATTTGAGAGAGGCATGGATAGAGGGGCTGGCGGGGGGCGTGGGAGAGATATCACGAGAAATGAGAGTGGTCTAGAGAGAGAGACGAATATGACGTCACGATGAGAGATTCCCTTGAGTGTGTATATGCAAGGGGGAGGGGATAGAGGCACCAGGAGAATTTTTTTGTGTGTGGTGTTTGTGTTGGTATGTGTGGGTGTGAGAAGATAACGAGACGTGGGAGCAGAGGGTGTGTCACCGCGTGAGGTCCGGTGGGTCAAGGTGAGGCCCTTCGTTTGGTTCCATCCTGCGCCACATTGGTCGGCCCCTGACGCATTTAGGAAGACCCATGGATGACTAGTCGTACAAGACAAAGATAGCAGAATTGTGAAGGACTCTGTGTCCACTGACAAAGCCGGCTAGGATTTGTAACCCTAGGTTCTCGGACTAAGGTAACCCCTTTATCTCTGATATTACTATTCATCCAACCTAACTTTAAGGTAAACCTGGGCAAACGTCGGGCCGGGCCGGGTTTCGGGCCGGGCTTATAAAAGCCCGACCTTCATTTCTCAAGCCCGAGCCCGGCCCGAAGCCCGAAATACTCCATATTTTCAAGCCCGAGCCCGGCCCGAAATCAAGCCCGAAGCCCGAAAGCCCGGCCCGAATGCTGTTTTTTAGTACGCGCACGTGCAAGCCCGGCCCGAAGCCCGAAAGCCCGGCCCGAATACGGAAAAATTGAAGCCCGAGCCCGGCCCGAACTATCTTTCGGGCTGCAAAACGAAGCCCGAGCCCGGCCTGAATGTCAAGCCCGGCCCGGCCCGGCCCGTGTTTTTCGGGCCGGGCTCGGGCCGGGACGTCGGGTCGGGCTGCCCATGCCCGGGTTTACTTTAAGGGGCATCCTACAGAATGCTCTGCTAGAATCATACTCGTCGATTAGGAAGAGAGGTGTGAGACAATGCGTGAGAGACAGGCCTAAAGATAATGTGCGTACAGGAGACACGTAGGCAGGTCTATGTATATAGAAAGGGTCGATGGGGATTGTGTGTGTGTGTGTGTATGCTTGCGAGAGGAAGAGTGCTTGTGAAAGAGGTTAGTGAAAACAGTTGTAAATGGTTAAGAGAGGGAGGGAGGGTTATATCTAGAGCATGTGTGCGAGAAAGACACCTCGGGAGAGAGTGTGTGAGCATGTGTGAGAGACCACCGATGGAGAGTGAAACTACACGTAAAAGACTGCTGTACACATTGATTAAAGATATAAATTGTATCCAAATATTAGGGTGGGATCATGATATTTGCAATTCGCGTAAGGAACAATGAATGATCCATCAGGCATCTAGATTCTATCGAATTTGAGCATGTTTATGTTATTATTCGACACAATTGATCCACATAGTTAGTATTTTGAACTCCAGACAATGCATCGCTTTAGAAATCGAATATAAACGTGAGTATAGTTCATGTTGTGTGTGTAAAGCACATTATACATACGAATGTTACACAATGAACATTATAAATAGCTACCTATGAACTATCATACATTTGAATTCAACTTAAGGTGGTTTAAAAAAAATTGAATTCAACATGAAGTCCATTTAGTTATTTGATTTTGATATCATGGCATTTGTAAATCATACCTAAATTATGGGGGCACCAATCTTTGCTCTGATTTTGTACATAATAGCATATGTAGTCGTGTACAAAATAGATTCAAATTTAGCTCCTCCATTCCAAAATAATCGTAGTTATAGGATTTTCATGTGTCAAAATTTCAAAAAGAAGCGGATATTTTAATGAGGTTTTCAAACATACAAGGTCAAATATAACGTTGTCTATTTAGGTCAATCCTCATAGTTCAAGAGTACTCTAAACATGAATGGTTGTGTTTCAAAAATTCGAACGAAGCGCCAAAAGAGCCTCTACTCGCGGGAAACCGCGTGAGACCAATGTTTGGTAGTACAAGGAAATTACTTTTCTAATAACTCCGACCCGTGAAACGTACCGGACCGACGTCCAAAGGTCTAAACCGAGGTAGGTTTGTAGCTTCATCTAGACGCCATGCAACCGCCTCCGAAAAACATTCATACAGAATGGCAGCCTAAGCACACATATGCGCGGCCGAAATCGCTCCCGCCCACTATTTGGGACACCTGGGATTACCATCCTACCCCCGACCCGCAGTAGGTCCGAAATTTAAGAGGGGGCAAAGTTTGTACTTTCCCCAAATTTCAAACAAGCGCATCCCATCTTCTGTTCAAAAAAGCCAAAAACAAGAGCGTCCTAGGCCGAAACATGGTTCTCCCCTCCCCCCTGCCCACCCGTCTGATTCCCCATTCGTACTCCGTCGGTGCAAAAACTACCTCTCCACCAGCCGCGAAACCCCGGCGTCCTCCGTTCGCCACCCCATCCCACGCATCAACCTCCACCCTCCTCCATCACGCCGGAGCCGATACCCCAACGTCATCGTCCACCGCAACCTCAACCGCAACGCCCTCCACGGCTAGTAGTTGAAGCCGAGGCCGAGCCGTCCGTACCCGAGCCAGTTCAACCACACCGTCCTGTGCCTCACCGCTGCCGCTCCAACTTCGCCACCCTCCACCGCACTGGAGTTGTTCCTGCTACGTCGTCCTTCGCCGCCTCGGATCTGCTTCTCCTGCACCGATATACGGCCACGGCAACACAGTCAACAATTTGGCCATGGGTTTTTCCAAGGATCCACGGCTCTCCAAAACATCGGTTCCCCCGGGAAAAACAAGAAGATTGCCGCGACATATCGAGACCACACTGGCAACCGATAAGGGTACTCCTCTTCCCTTATTCGTGTAAATCTTACGTGTCTGCTTGCACGGTATTCATCCCACAGAAGACACTAGTTGACCGCTTCTTCTTCATACTAGATGTTCCTAGTAACTCGCGATGCACAAGGTTTCTCCTCATATACTATTTCACCTTACCTAGAGGTCTATCGCCCCCTGAATTTCAATTTTTGGTCAGTTGATTCCCAATTAACGGAAGCATTCCCTGGCGTAACAGGCGCTAGTACGCCTATTACGCTGGGGAAGTAGTGCCTTGGTGTTTATCTTAGGGGCGTGTGGGTCCTAGAGCTACTGGCACCCGATCTGGAGGTCGGCCGGGATTAAAGGGATGGCCTGGGGGTGCTGCCAAGCACGGCGGTGGTGTGAGGTCGAGGGGAGGGCAGGGCGGTGGAGGCAGGGGTCTGGGCTGGTGGTCGCTGGCGGTTCGAGAAAGATCGTCAACAGTGACTGGTGGGAGGTAGACGAAGGCCATCTGCCCGTTCCTTATAGATCGGACGATTCATTAAAAAATCGACTGACCTATTTATTTTCAGTTAACTATTATCTTAGATATGACCACATGTGGTGGTGTGCTGGAGGAGTACCTTCATTACCTGTGCTCATATATTACAAAATCATACGGAGTAGAATCTAATTTTGTTTGCCATGCAATGTTGTAGAGCTATCATATGTCTCCTGTCATTTATTTTTCGGCCACCTGCTATTTGCTACTTTTACAGTGCACTAGTTTTGCACACACTTCACCCATACTCTCACTATTGTGTTTTTATGCAAGGGTATTTCAGAGTCTGCCTCGAGAGAAGCAGAAAAGAAAAGAGAGAAGTCACTCCAGCTTGGTATGCAGGTAGGCACGGCACGTTACAGCGCTATAAAGGGTGCAGTGTTAGCAGATGGAGACGGTAAACGTAGCTCTGGAGTTGATGACCTTGCTCGCAATGAACCACCATCCCAGGTGCTTGCTTTAACTTTGTGGTGTCATATGTGGTTGCATGTTCCATATGGTGTCTAGCTTGTATTCGGAAGGCCAAAGTCGGTCTTTATTAAGATAAGGAAATATATTTTTTATATGAACCACCATCCTGTGAGCACCAGAAGACAAATAGCTAGTCAAGGCACTGGCCGAGCCACTGACAAGCCCAGCAAAGACAGGCATCACCTGGAAGCCAACTAAAAAGCCGCGATGGTGGCGAAGCAGCCCACCTCCCACCAGGCTCTCGGGTCCTAGATGATCATGCTCACCACTCCAGCCGGATGTCTAGCTTGCATTGCTTCCAATTTGGTTAAATTGCATCTGCTTAGCTTACACATTATACCTTTGAATATGACATGCCTTTCTGTTTTTGGTACATACTAGTACATCTGTGTATTAACCATGTTCTTACATCAAACTATGATGAGGCAGGTAGGCAAGTGGACTACTCCTCTTTTAAAGAATGCAGCGTTAGCCTCCCGACATGATTCTCAAGAAACAGAAAGATTAGATGAAGATAGTGAACGTAGCTCTGTAGTTGATTACCGCATTTCCCCTACACTAGCATCACAGGTGCTTGCTCTAACTTGGTAGCCTGATATGTGGTTGCATGTTGCATATGGTGTCTAGATTGTAATTCTTCCAATCTGGTTAAACTGCACGTGCTAGTCTGCTTAGCTTATACATTATACCTGTTAATGTGACATGCCTTCCTGTATTTAGTACACAATACATCTGTCTATTAAGCACGTCCTTACATAAAACTATTGTTTTTTTGTATCCCGCATCAATCAATATGACGAGACACCTTTAGTATATGCAGTGCGATATTAGTTCCATCTTTCATATGATTTATAGCATGCGCCGCTTCTAATTTGTTGAAATTCCATTTATGATGGGATGCTTTTAACTTGGCAGAGTCATATTGGTTGCATCTTTCATGTGGTGTCTAGATTGCATTGCTTCTTATTTGTTGGAATGGTTTATGCTTAGTTTACACAAACAGTTGTGAACATGCCATGCCGTCCTATTTTTCGTACATATTCCATCCTGGAATCATGTGTTTGCCTTACATCAAAGTAGTGATTGTCAGTATCATGCATGAATGAGTTCTGAAGAGAGAATTTTATTGCTTTTTCTTGTCAGTTTTACTTGACAATTCAGAATCAATAAAGCGGAAGGAAGTTAGCAAGGCAGTGGATAAAGATGCTCCTTCCAAGCGGAGGGCCTCTACAGTTTCTACTCCTCCACACCCCCAAGATGATTTCCAAGACAACACATGC
Organism: Triticum dicoccoides; assembly: GCF_002162155.2. Lineage (NCBI taxonomy): Eukaryota > Viridiplantae > Streptophyta > Magnoliopsida > Poales > Poaceae > Triticum > Triticum dicoccoides. The sequence continues at coordinate 242,037,848 of NC_041383.1, read as the reverse complement.
ATAGACACTCAACAAAGCTGTGTTTATGATGAGCACATCTCCCCTAGTGCACCATCACGTGTGCTCCCTCTAACTTGGCACTTTTATATGTGGTTGCATGTTATGTGTGATGTCTAGTTTGTATTGCTTCTAATTTTGATGAATTCCATCTGCTTACTTTACACATTATACTTGAATAAGACACGTGTTCCTGTTTCTAGAACATACAATATCTGTCTATCACACCATGTTCTTACATCAAATTACTACTGTTGTGTAACCTGCAACAATTACTTATCATAAGACACGTTTGACTTTGGAGTGTGATATAGGTTACATCTCGCATTCTTTTCTAGCTTGTACTACTAATTTGTTGAAATGCCATTTATGACGAGATAGTTTTAACTTGGTAGAGTGATATTCGTTGCATCTTTCATATGGTGTCTAGCTTTCATTACTTATAATTTGTTGAAAAGCCTTCTCCTTAGTTTACACATCATAAGCTGTGAATATGCAATGTTATGAATATGCAATGGCACTAATGACGAGAGACCTCTAACTTGGTAGTGTGATGTTGTTTGCATCTTGCATATGATTTATTTCTTGTACTGCTTCACATTTGTTTAAACACCATTTATGATGAGACATTGTTAACTCGGTAGAGCGATATTTGTAGCATCTTTCATATGGTGTCTACCTTCCATTGCATTGCTTCTAATTTGGTGAAATGTCTTCTTCTTAGTTTACACATCATAGTTCTGATTATCTCTTCCGTCCTATTTTTTGTACATATTACATCCTCCTATCATGTGGTTGTCTAACATAAAGTTCAGTTCGTCTGCATCACGCATCAATTTTTGAAGAACTAAATTGTTATTCATTTTTCTTGTCGGCTTGACTTAACATGGCATAGAGAAAGAGGAAGAAACATAGAATGGTAGGGAATGAGAAGCGGATGAATCTTGCAAATTCTGCTGGTACTGATGGTGCAATAGAAGGTCAAAGTCCAGCGGAAAATTCTACAAACAGGGCATCCCATGCTACACGAGCTGCAAAAAAGCCAAACAGAAACAAATAGCTGCCACTAAACAAGCAGAGACAGCCCTAGTTCTTGCAACACCTACCACAGTACAACTAGCTGCACGAGTTAATTGTGCGTCAACTGAGCTAGAAGCACGTTCCCAAGCTCCCTTGCCACCTGACACTACTTCCCAAGCACTCTTGACACAAGACGAGTTGGCAAGATTAGATGAACCTTGCGAGCTTCAACAGCAAGAAGGTAGTTGCTGGAGTCAAGTTACAGTTGCATGCTTCTTTATATGTAGTCTCACAGTTTGATGTACACTAACACTTCCTATGTTTGTTGTTGGACTAGCACCTAGGCGCAAGAGGAAACAAACATCAGGGATAATGCTCGATAGGTTAACTAAATCTAGAGGAGAAAGAATGGAGATCCATTTTGAGGCAGGTTTAAAAAGGCCACGTGATGCTACAGAGTCATCCAAGTTGGTATCAGAGGCAGCAGTTGCCGTTAGGTGTCATGTACGTATCCTCCCAACATGGATTCAGCACAGGAATGACAAAGACGAAACCCAGTTCAACACCTTCCTCGACCATTTATCTGTGAGTATGGTTATGTATGGAAACTAGTAATATCGTCTTGCTCTGTCCCATACTTTCTAGGTTGCTGATAATGAGACTCCCATAATTTTCAACAGATGAGGTTCAAGTTGGATAGCCAAGATGATGCAACCAGACAAGCTTGCACCCATGTTTTCAACTCTACTCTGCGACAGTATCAGTATAACTTGAGGCTCACTTTGAAGGCAAGGCTAACAGTAAACTTTCCCAAACATCTCCAGTGGAAAATATATCGGATGAAGACTGGAGGGGCCTCGTTAAACACTGGTCTGATCCAAAGTATCAGGTACATTATATATATGTGATCAGATCACATGTTGAAGTCATATTTACGCATGTGCCGCACAAATCTATCTTCTTGTAGGTGAACTGTTCAAAGAACAAGGCCAACCATACGAAAGTGAAATTCCAACAGACGACAGGATCTCGTAGCTATATTGCACACTGCGAGGCTCTTGTAATTAGCTGTTGTTTCACTCTTTTCGCTGTACCATATTATCAGAACTATATTGACTTGTTCCAAATGCAGAGGAAAGCCCGCAAGGACCCAAAAAGTACCTAAACCAAATGTTGTGGAAATCTTCAAGGACTATCACACCAGCAAGAAGAAGGGCATGACTACACCAGTCAAAGCCGTTGTTGTAAGTCCTTAATCCTCATGCCTTTTAACTACTACTTACTCTGACTTGTGCCTTGAACTGCATGGTTTGCAACCAATGTCTATTACTCTTTTCAATTTTATACACAATTGTCTTAGCGTATCATTGCACCTTACAAGGTTTAAAAGAGAGGAGTGATGTTCCTTTGATCTTGACCCGTAATCTAGTTCCATGCTGGACTTGCCCACACAACGTTACAATTGCTTGCTTGTCTGTTCTCAGTTGTTTTGTGATATGAATGATGTCATACTATGCTTACCGTATTATAAACTTCGTCTCTTTATCCTTAGCCCTAAATACAATGTGAAGAAATAGATAATAAATTAGCGATGGTACATGGTCATATGTTTGCAACCTGGTTTTATTATGTACTTTGCAATAAAATACAACTATTATTTTACATGGGTTCACCAGAATAAGTTCTGTATATATACCAAAGCTATTTTGTTTGGTTTTGCTGCCTCCTTAATATCTTCTGTTCTGGTATTACTAATGTAAAAACTCAACTTTTCAGCGAGCTATGGAAAAAAATGGTGGAACTGCCACCTTCAGAAGGTGGCGAGGCAACTATAACCGCAATGTCAGCTCTTGCTGGAGTGGGTCAGTACCTGTCCACTAACAGTGCCAAAAGCATGTTCCTGCGTAATACCAGGTTGGTTGTTAAGGTAACCTCGTCCAAACTGCCTCATGATCAAGATATGCAAGCTCAAAGCAATGTTGTATCTGCGCTCCAGACACAAGTCCATTCCCTAACAGAGACCCTTTGTGAAACAAGGAGAGACATTGTTTGATGTCGTCAAGATATGCATGGTTTTGAAACCAGACTATCAAACATTTGCTATGTTGTTCAGGAGCCTAGGAGAAATGAAGGCGAGGTTATGGTGCTCCATCGGACAATACAACATGAAAACGTAACAGTCAGGTCAAATGAACTGAGCTTCTGAACTTCTGGTGGTGCATTTATCTGCTACACTATTAAGTTTTATGTCAACCTTCCTTTTTTTATATAGTTGTAATTTGTTTTGGTGCGATACAAAATTTATTCTTAACGTCCAGCCACCAACTGAAGAAAATAGCAAGCCATTTTTGTATAGTGTAGGGTGTTCCCTATATTTGCACCTGGTGGCGATCTTGGATGTCGAGTGGATGTAATCTATGCAATCGCCTTAATAGCCTAGCGTTAGTTTCGTCCTTATTTATTTCCTAGTCTTCTTTTTCCCTGGTTTGCTAGTGGCCGCAACAACCATGGGCCATATACGGGTCGTAGGATCCATGGGTCTCCTATGGGCCGTCGATAAATGGGCCTCCAACAAGGCCGTAGAATCGGTGGGCCTCGGGCCGTCGGATAAATGGGTCTACATGGGCCGTAAACGGGCGTAATTGGTATCAGCCCAGCACGGTAACGGGCCGTTAACATGCCGGAGGACAGCAAAGGCTTAATTCAATCGTAGGCATAACGGGTCATTAATGGGCAGAATATAGGACGGGCTGGAAACGGTGCAACGGGTTAACATGCCAGAAACGGGCCGACTCTTGCCATTGGCCGAATTTGGCCCATTAGGGGAACAGGCCAGTAACGGGCCGAAAGTAATCGAGGGCTGAAAAGGAGCCCAAGAACGTATGGGCCGTCAATAGGCTGAAAGCTAACACGGGCTGGAAACAGCCCATGTGAATCACGGGCCGTTAACGGGTACAAAGGAAATTACTGTTCATTATGGGCTAGAGTCACCGTGGGCCTCTAAAGGGCCTAAAGATACGAAGGCCTCATATGGGCCGGAAGACATCGTTGGCTATACATGGGCCGAAAGTGAAATGGGCTAGTGTTATATTCGACGGCCCACATGACGTTGTTGGGCCGATTTCCTTTAGGGCCTAATGGGATGTGAGTTACCGGGTCGTAAAATGGGCTATTTTCGAAGAGACCATTAACAGGCTTTTCATGGGCCAGCCCGTTAACTTTTGGCCAAGTCAAACGGGCCGGCTTTGTAAGCTAAATGGGCCAATGGTGGGCCGTGGCACGTGTCGACATATCATAGGCGCCTATCTGACCCACTGACGAGCTGACACGTGTTTTGTCCAGCCAATAAGAATTTTACACGTGGAAATTTCCCATTGGTCGGGGCTGTTAACGGGTTATCGGATCCAAAACCCGACCCGATAGCTTAACAGCGTTCCGTTACGGTGGATACCACATGTCGGTCACCCTTGACGAAAGCACTTCCGTGACGTGTGATTGATCATCATGGAAGTGGACACTTCCGTGATGATAATTTTGGTAATGTCATGGAAAACTTCTATGACAGCACAGGTATGACTATCTCGATTCTGTCATAAAATCGTCATGGATGTACATGCATGACAAAAAAAGCGACCTACTGTAACAAACACGTATCATCACGGAAGTGTATTTTTTTGTAGTGATAGAACCAATGGCTAAAGCATAGGGAATGACTTTCATTTTGTCTCTATCTTCTGAAGTGGTCGGACATTGAGTTTGACTCAACTTCACACCTTGTAACACAGGCAAGAACCCTTTCTTTGACTGATCCATTTTGAACTTCTTCAAAACTTTATCAATGTATGTGCTTTGTGAAAGTCCAATTAAGCGTCTTGATCTATCTCTATGCCTAATATATAAGCAGCTTCACCGAGGTTTTTCATTGAAAAATTCTTATTCAAGTATCCTTTTATGCTATCCAGAAATTCTATATTATTTCCAATCAACAATATGTTATCCACATATAATATTAGAAATGCTACAAAGCTCCCAGTCACTTTCTTGTAAATACAGGCTTCTCCGAAAGTCTGTATAAGACCATATGCTTTGATCACATTATCAAAGCGTATATTCCAACTCTGAGAGGCTTGCACCAGTCCATAAATGGATCGCTGGAGCTTGCACACTTTGTTAGCACCTTTAGGATCGACAAAACCTTCTGGTTGCATCATATACAACTCTTCTTTAAGAAATCCATTAAGGAATGCAGTTTTGACATCCATTTGCCAAATTTCATAATCATAAAATGCGGTAATTGCTAACATGATTCAGACAGACTTGAGCATCACTATGGGTGAGCAGGTCTCATCGTAGTCAACTCCTTGAACTTGTCGAAAACCTTTTGCAACAAGTCGAGCTTTGTAGACAATAACATTACCATCAACGTTAGTCTTCTTTTTGAAGATCCATTTATTCTCTATGGCTTTCCGATCATCGGGCAAGTCAAACAAAGTCCACAGTTTGTTCTCATACATGGATCCTATCTTGGATTTCATGGCCTCAAGCCATTTCACGGAATCTGGGCTCATCATCACTTCCTCATTGTTCATAGGTTCGTCATGGTCTAGTAACATGACTTCCAGAACAGGATTACCGTACCACTCTGGTGCGGAACGTACTCTGGTTGACCTACGAGGTTTGGTAGTAACTTGATCTGAAGTTTCATGATCATCATCATTAACTTCCTCACTAATTGGTGTAGGCATCACTAGAACTGATTTCTGTGATGAACTACTTTCCAATTCGAAAGAGGGTACAATTACCTCATCAAGTTCTACTTTCCTCCCACTCACTTCTTTCGAGAGAAACTCCTTCTCTAGAAAGGATCCATTCTTAGCAACAAATATCTTGCCTTCGAATCTGTGATAGAAGGTATACCCAATAGTTTCTTTTGGGTATCCTATGAAGACGCACTTCTCCGATTCAGGTTCGAGCTTATCAGGCTGAAGCTTTTTCACATAAGCATCGCAACCCCAAACTTTAAGAAACGACAACTTAGGTTTCTTGCCAAACTATAGTTCATACGGTGTCGTCTCAACGGATTTAGATGGTGCCCTATTTAACGTGAATGCAGCTGTCTCCAATGCATAACCCCAAAGCGGTAGTGGTAAATCGGTAAGAGACATCATAGATCGCACCATATCTAATAAAGTACGGTTACGACGTTCGGAACACCATTATGCTGTGGTGTTCCAGGTGGCGTGAGTTGCGAAACTATTCCACATTGTTTCAAATGAAGACCAAACTCATAACTCAAATATTCTCCTTTGCGATCAGATCGTAGAAACTTTATTTTCTTGTTACGATGATTTTCCACTTCACTCAGAAATTCTTTGAACTTTTCAAATGTTTTATACTTATGTTTCATTAAGTAGATATACCCATATCTGCTCAAACCATCTGTGAAGTACAGAAAATAACGATACCCGCCGCGAGCCTCAACACTCATCGGACCACATACATCAGTATGTATTATTTCCAATAAGTCAGTGACTCGCTCCATTGTTCCAGAGAACGGAGTCTTAGTCATCTTGCCCATGAGGCATGGTTCGCAAGCATCAAGTGATTCCAAAAGCCCATCTGCATGGAGTTTCTTCATGCGCTTTACACCAATATGACCTAAATGGCAGTGCCACAAATAAGTTGCACTATCATTATTAACTTTGCATCTTTTGGCATCAATATTATGAATATGTATATCACCACAATCAAGATTCAACAAAAATAGACCACTCATCAAGGGTGCATGACCATAAAATATATTACTCATATAAATAGAACAACCATTATTCTCTGATTTAAATGAATAACCATCTCGCATCAAACAAGATCCAGGTATAATGTTCATGCTCAATGCTAGCACCAAATAACAATTATTCAGGTCTAAAACTAATCCCGATGGTAGATGTAGAGGTAGCGTGCCGACGACGATCACATCGACCTTGGAGCCATTTCCAACGCGCATCGTCACCTTGTCCTTAGCCAATCTTCGTTTAATCCGTAGCCCCTGTTTCGAGTTGCAAATATGAGCAACAGAACCAGTATCAAATACCTAGGCGCTACTATGAGCATTAGTAAGGTACATATCGATAACATGTATATCAATATACCTTTCACTTTGCCATCCTTCTTATCCATCAAATACTTGGGGCAGTTCCGCTTCCAGTGACCAGTCCCTTTGTAGTAGAAGCACTCGGTTTCAAGCTTAGGTCCAGACTTGGGCTTCTTCCCAGGAGCAGCAACTTGCTTGCTATTTGTCTTGAAGTTCCCCTTCTTTCCTTTGCCCTTTTTCTTGAAACTAGTGGTCTTGTTAACCATCAACACTTGATGCTCCTTCTTGATTTCTACCTCCGCAGCCTTGAGCATTGCGAAGAGCTCAAGAATCATCTTGTTCATCCTTTGCATATTATAGTTCATCATGAAGCCTTTATATCTTGGTGGCAGTGATTGCAGAACTCTGTCAATGACACTATCATCTGGAAGATTAACTCCCAACTGAGTCAAGTGGTTATGGTACCCAGACATTCTGAGTATGTGTTCACTGACAGAACTGTTCTCCTCCATCTTGCAGCTATAAAACTTGTTGGAGACTTCATATCTCTCAACTCGGGCATTTGCTTGAAATATTAACTTCAACTCCTGGGACATCTCATATGCTCCATGACGTTCAAAACGTCTTTGAAGTCCCAATTCTAAGCCGTAAAGCATGGCACACTGAACTATCGAGTGGTCATCAGATTTAGCTTGCTAGACGTGCATAACGTCCGGAGTTGCTCCTGCAGCAGGCCTTGCACCTAGCGGTGCATCAAGGATGTAATTCTTCTGTGCCGCAATGAGGATAATCCTCAAGTTACGGACCCGGTCCGTGTAGTTGCTACCATCATCTTTCAACTTAGCTTTCTCTAGGAACGCATTAAAATTCAAGGGAATGGTAGCACGGGCCATTGATCTACAACATATATATGCCAAAACTATCAAGACTAAGTTCATGATAAATTTAAGTTCAATTTAGTCATATTACTTAAGAACTCCCAGTTAGATAGACATCCCTCGAGTCATCTAAATGATCACGTGATCCATATCAACTAAACCATGTCCGATCATCACGTGAGATGGAGTAGTTTTCAGTGGTGAACATCTCTGTGTTGATCATATCTACTATATGATTCACATTCGGCCTTTTGGTCTCAGTGTTCCGAGGCCATGTTTGTACATGCTAGGCTCGTCAAGTTTAACCTCAGTATTCTGCACGTGCAAAATTGTCTTGCACCCATTGTATGTGAACGTAGAGCTTATTGAGGGAGTCCTGGATTAGGGGGTATCTGGATAGCCGGTCTGTATACGTTGGCCGAACTGTTGGACCGTGAAGATACAAGACTCAAGACTTCGTCCTGTGTCCGGATGGGACTCTCCTTTGCGTGTAAGATAAGCTTGGCGATCCGTATATTAGATCTCCTTCTTTGTAACCGACTCTGTGTAACCCTAGCCTCCTCCGGTGTCTATATAAACCGGAGGGTTTAGTCCGTAGGACGGTAACAATCATAATCATCATAGGCTAGCTTCTAGGGTTTAGCCTCTACTAGTTACACATGAGGAGGCTAGTATACATAGGCACCAGGATTTTTCCTTCTTTGGTACCATTACCAGATTTGCCAGCCAATTCGGATGCTTTATATCTCTGATGATCCGGGCTCAAGTAGCTTGGCTAGCTCTTCTCCCATGGCTTGCCATTTAGGCTCTGAGAAGCGCCTAAGAGTCTATTTGACTGGCTTGTATCCTTTCAGTATATTGAGGTTGTGTTCGGCCAGCCTGCGTGGGATGTCCGGCATGTCTGAAGGATGCCAGGCGAAAATGTCCCAATTCTCGCGTAGGAAGTCTCGCAGTGCGGCGTCCATTGTGGGGCTTAGCTGTGTCCCGATGGAAGTTGTCTTTGTGGGGTCCGTTGGATGGACCTGGAATTTGACTATCTTGTCCGCGGGCTTGAATGAGGTGTACTTGGGTCGTTTGTCGAGTATCACGTCATCCCTGTCCACTATGGTGCGCAGCGTTGTTAGTTCTTGTCACACCCTAGCTAGTTCATGCATTAGAGTGTTGCATCATGTTTATTCTTTCATCAGAAACCTGAAATGGGGATGACAGAACCCCCAGCCCCCTCTGAAACCAACTAGGGTTTACTAAAAACTTTTTCAATGAACCTGAAATGCCCTTCTAAAATGCCCATCATTTTTGTCTTGGTTCAGAACCTCTGCCAAAAGTGATGCACATTTTCCTAGGTCATCTTAGGGTCTTTGAATTAAATCATAGATATTTGAATTTGGGCATTTAAAATTATATAAAATATTCAGATGCTCAAATATCTCCAAACTAAAATGTTTCATGTTGGAAATAATCCAACTATGGACCAGGAGTAGTTTGGTGATTTTAGGAGTTGCCTAAGTATTTTTAATAATTCAACAAAGTTGCAGAAGTATTAAAAAACAGAAAACAGGGAGTAACAGGGAAACTTACCTGGCGCCCAGCACCCGGCCCACCTGCCGGCCCAGCCCAGCGCCGCTCCAGCGAGCTGCTTGCCGGCCAGGCAGGCAGGCAGGTGCCCGACGGCGACCGCAGCGCGCGCCACGCAGCTGGCCGTCGCCCTGCTTCACCTCCTCGCCTCGGGGCTGGATGGATGAACTCCACGCCGCGCCGTGAACCTCCAGGACACCTCCATTCTCCCCCAACCCCTCTCTCTCGCGCTCCCCCGCCATGGCCGATGCCATCGCCGCCACCCCCTCGCCGTAGCCACACCCTCCGTCAACCCCACGCCGTGCCGCCGTGTCCAGGAGCTCCGCCACCCTCCTCTCCTTCGAGCAAGCCGAGCCCCGAGCGCTCGCAAGGCTCGAGCCCACCGCATCGACCTCGACCGAACCGCCGTCGCCGGAGATCCCCTTTAATGCCGTCGTCGCTCCGGCCCGTCCCCGGCCGCACCAAGTGCTTCGTCGAACTCCTCGTGAGCTTAGCCATCTTCCCCTCCCTTCTTTTCTTGCTTCCGAGCCATGTAGCGACCTCCCAGAGCTCAACCGCACCCACCGTCGCGGAGCTCATCGCCGACGTGCTCCCGGTCACCCTCCGGCCACAAACTGGTGTCCATCATGCTCACCGCGTCACGTAGCACCTAACCAGCTACTCCCCGCACCTCACTGACCCCTCTAGCGTAAAGTTCGCCCTCGGCCGAACTCCGGTGGCCGCCAAAGTCGTCGCCGGCGCCAACTCCGGCCACCCCGACCCCAACGGACTCCACCAAGAGCTGCGGCTCCTCCTCAGCTCCACTCTGATGGCCTCCGCGACTCGTTTAGTTGCCGGAACGGCAAAAACCACTTCCGCCGCCGCGTCGGGCTCGCCGGCGGCTAAACGCCGGTGTAGCCGACCTGGGTTTGACCGCGGGTGGGCCCTGGTTGACTCCGATGAGTCAATGACAGGTGGGGCCCAGCCCTGTTAACTAAATAGGTTTAGTTTTAATTAACTTTAACTAATCTAATCACACTGAAACGCAGGACCCACTGTCAGGTTTGACCCCGACCGTGTCCCGTTGACCCGCTGATGTCACACTGACGTCAGGCTGACGCAGTAATTGATTTTCTGGATTTATTCTAATATAGGAAATTCCATAATATAGTTTAAACTTCAAAATTTCATAACTTTTAATCTGTAGCTCCAAATCAGACAAGTTATATATGAAAAATGATCAGAAAAATCCAATCTATCCATCTGTACTATTTTCATGCATGAGTAAACAAGTTAACTTGATGTCTAATGCAGAACAAGGTAAAACACTTTAAAGGGCCATGTATGAGTTTGAAATTTGAATCTTGGGTTCAAATTGGTTCAAACCCTTCTGGTCTTAGTTCCATTAGCCCAACACACTCATATTGCCATGTTTCATGCATGCATAATATTGTCACACATTGTTTGGTGATGGTTGTGTATCGGTGTTCTTTGCGGCAGGTTCTGCCTCCGAGGAGTACCGTGATTACCCTAGCGAAGAACCGTATCAGTGCATCGAACCATCAGGCAAGCAACCAACCATTTGATCATATCGATACAATCCCATGTTCTCGCTCATGCTCTCTTTTACTGCATTAAGACAACGCGTTTCAAACTGCTGTGTGTTACGGTAGTTGAACCCATTTCCTCTACATGACCTGTCATTGCCATAGTAACTAGATGAAACCCACTAGCATGTGTAGGAGTTGTTTGAGCCATATGTATGTGTTGTTCCTACCTTGCTATGCCTGCTATGCTTAGAGTCGTGTCAGGTTTGGTTCATCTGGGTGATGGACTAGAGTGAAATGATTATGTCGGTAATGAGAGTGGTGTGGTGAACACGATTTGGTAAAGGTATCGATGAGAGGCCATGTAGGAGTACATGGTGGGTTGTTTCATTGAAGCCGACCTTAAGCACTGAGATCTGTGTGTGTGATTTAAGATTCAGCTACTACCATGCATTGGGCTCGAAACCAATGGACCCTCTCGACTTCTTATTCACCCTAGTTCTCTGTCCAGGAGTTGCAAGTAGTTTCTGGTGTTTGTAGCCTACTGGAGGCCGTGGACAGCACTGACCATAGGGGTGGGCTGTGATGCGGTAGGTACGTGGCACGGTGTACCGAATACCCGTTAGGTATCTCAGGAACCCTGTTCACATCGTTTGGGGTTGTGAGCGAAACCTCGGCCGGATCTCCTCATGGATGGAACCCGAATAGGCGATAAACCTGGACTAGAGACTTAGGTGATTAGGTAGGTCGTGGCCGACACCCACGTTGGGCTTCCGCTTGAAGGTTGCCGAGTACATGTCGTGTAAACGACGGTAAGTGGTGAGAGCGTGTATGAAGAAGTACACCCCTGCAGGGTTATCATGATCTATTCGAATAGCCGCGTCCGCGGTAAAGGACTACTTGGTTGCCTATACAGTTCATAGAAAAGTAAATGGAAACTACTAAAAGCCTCAAGATAAGTGTGAGTGCCGAGGATGGCTCTTCCGTAGGAAAACGGAGGTGGACCCTCGGTAGTGTATTGAAGTGGTGAGTAGTGGACTCGTGTGCGCAAAACCATTTCAAGTTGGAGTCTCGTAGGATAGCCTAGCCAAGAGTCAAAGCTGGCTTGCTGCAACAACTCCACCAACCCTTCTTGATAATGTGCATGTATGTAGGATCTAATGTAAGTCTTGCTGAGTACCTTTGTACTCATGTTGCTATAATTTACATTTTTACAGAAGACGCTGCAACCCCTTCTGATGGGTTCTTCGTAGACGTTGACATCAATGAGTAGGCTAAGGCCCAGGTGGTGATCCTGAGCTTGTGAAGGACCACGTAGTATAGCTAGGCTCTCCAAGCCTCTTTTATTTTACTAGTTGTCTGTACTCAGACAAGTTACTTCCGCTGCTGGTTTGTATGACTGTATGACTTGAATGCTGGGTCGTGTGACCCGTACCTATGTGTATGTTATGTATGGCTCTCTGAGCCTTAAATAAAGTACTTGTGTCGTAGAGTCATGTTGTGATGCCTTGTTGTATTTGCACATATCGAGCATATTGTGTGTATGATTGAAATGCTTGGTATGTGTGGGATCTGACTATCTAGTTGTTTATGTTTAGTAGCCTCTCTTACCGGGAAATGTCTCCTAGTGTTTCCACCGAGCCATGGTAGCTTGCTACTGCTCCGGAACACTCAGGCTGGCCGGCATGTGTCCTTCTTCGTTCCTGTGTCTGTCCCTTCGGGGAAATGTCACGCATTGAGTACCGGAGTCCTGTTAGCCCGCTACAGCCCGATTTACCGGAGTCCTGCTAGCCCAGTGCTACAGCCCGGACCCACTTGCTGATGACCGACACGTTCGATGTTGGGTCATGGATGCATGTCCCTGTAAGTCTGTGCCACTTTGGGTTTACGACTAGCCATGTCAGACCGGGCTCCTTATCATATGGATGCTAGCGACACTGTCATATACGTGTGCCAAAAGGCGCAAACGGTCCCGGGGCAAAGGTAAGGCGACACCCGTGGGGATACCGTGCGTGAGGCCGCAAAGTGATATGAGGTGTTACAGGCTAGATCGATGTGACATCGAGTCGGGGTCCTGACAGCGTTGGTATCAGAGCCGGACTGCCTGTAGGTTCTCCAAGCTAAACTGGTTGATGTTGAGTCTAGAAATTCTTTAGTTATATGTAGGGGAATTGTTTGTGGGTTGGAACGTAAGGCTCTTTTTACTCCTTTATCTTATGACATTCTGATCTGAGTCAGTCTATTCTTCCACCGGGGGTTAAGGAATTAGGATCTTTTCTCTATATCAGGTTCACGTGTTACTAATCAGTAGTACCTTATAGGTTTGATGGATACAAGCCTAGTTCAGTTCTACTACCACATTATGTTGCTAGGATGGACTCAGAACTTGATATGATGTTGTTGAGTGTGTATGAAATCTTTTGTCAAATGTCTCAAAATCCTTCTTGAGCATTTACAGCTGTTATGCTGCCGAAATTTTGCTAGAAATTCTAATGCCTTTGCATTATGGTTGTGCTTTCAGATGGCCACTCGCGACCTCAATCAAGTGGTTCGCCTGACTCGATGCCTAGATGTACCCGGCCATACCGCCATGTTGGTCAGGGTAATGACTGAGGCTGGATACCGTTGGTATCCTGAGTACACGGTCGAGGAGCAATTTCGAGACTTTAATCAAAGCCAGTATCTCTGCACTGTCAGGATATTTCCATCTTATCCTGGATCCACCGAGCCCCTTCACTGCTCCTATGGACTCGGGGTTACTATTGAGATGGCTGTGCAGGACGCCGCCTATTCTATGATGACCATCATGCGAGTCAGGACTGGCCTATTTCGGGACTCTGATTTCCGGTATATGCCAGCATCACTTCCGGGAGCACAAGGGTATCTCTAGGCTATCTATGCTGACCCCACTCAGGAGGATTCACGGACTCGCACCACTGCTGAGATGCTCGAGGATAAGGACCGTGAAAATCGGGCCTTGAGGCTAGAGCTTTTCAATACCCGTGCTGACCATTGGGCCACTTTGACTCGGTTTGCACCGGCGGTGCAAGCTGGATATTCGGATATGCGCGATCTCTATCCTGTGAGATCTGCTCTGCCAGACGTGATGGGTTGGCGTGATGTAGGAGGCATCACCCCACCTCATGGTCCCCGCAGGCCACCGTCTGTTGGTCCAAGACCTCATCCTAGCCCCTATGGTCCACAAGCTCCGCGAGATCGTCTGTTCTCGGATGATCACGTTGAGCTTCCCGGCTATGGAGGTGATTTCTACAAGGACTACTACGGATCGGTCTGAGTTAGTGGTAGTATCACTAGTTCATACTAGCTGTGTCATCTATCGTCCTGCGTGACTCGTGGGATATGACCTAGTTTGTACCGCCTTCCGGAGGTGTAGAAAAATAATGTATAGGAGCTTGGGATGCCTCCGATGAGATGTAATCCTCTTTTCACCGTAATAGTACCTTGTTTGGTCTTGTACTAAACCTTGTATGGTGTGTATGACGATGGAATAAAAGAAGCAGTTTCTGTATCTACCATGTCATACGGATGATCATCTTGCATTCCGAGTTATTCCTTACATTCTGTATCCTATGTCGGAATCTTATCATTCTGACTAAATCATTGTCTTGTTTACCTAGGATGGTCAACACGCGCAATACCCCTGCTCCTCAAGAGCAGGCCGAAGGCAGTGAAGTCAGGAATGCAAATCTGCCTCATCCTCCTTCCCTAGCCGAGGTTATGCTGGAAGCCGAGAGAAACAAGCGGGAGACCAACCGTTTGTTGGAGCGTATTGAACAGAACACATCCCACCATCAGAGAAATAACTTGGTGTCACTCAGTGATTTCATCAAGTTACATCCACCCACGTTCCACCACTCCGTCGAGCCTCTCGACGCTGATGACTGGCTTCGCAGTATTTCTCACAAACTGCGTTCCGCGCTAGTAGCTGAGGCTGACAAGGTCACCTTTGCTGCATATCATCTTGAAGGCCCCGCCAGTCTATGGTGGGAGAATTATGGAGCTATGCGCCCAACGGGCCATGTCACTACTTGGGCTGAATTCAGCGAGGCTTTCCGTGAACATCACATTCCGGAGGGTCTCATGGACCGTAAACGTGAGGAATTTTGTAGTTTCACTCAAGGCCGACTCTCTGTGGATGCTTACAGCAGGGAGTTCGGTAACCTCGCACGATATGCAATTGAGGAAGTTTCTACTGATGCCAAGAAGCAAGCAAGGTTCCGTAAGGGACTTAGTCCTGAGCTTCGCCGCGACCTCCGTCTGCATGAGTGCACATCTTTTCAGAAGCTTGTTAACAAGGCCATCAGTGCTGAGACTGGTCAGACTGATTATGACGCAACACGCAAGCATGGCCGTGACGTGGGTTCCTCATCCGGTGCTGGCCCTCAGAAGCGCCGCGTGTGGGTGCCTAACACTGCTCTGCCACCCAGGTTCACACCGAGGCCATCCTTCCAGGCGCCTCGCCCCGTTCAACAGTTCGCACCAGCCAAGCCCTATGGTGGTCCAACCAACAGTGCTCCTCCACGTACCAGTTCTGTGACTTGTTTCAAGTGTGGGGAATCAGGCCACTATATGCGCGAGTGCCCCCAAACCAACCCCAACCAATCTGCTAAAGCTGTTGGCCGAGGCAAGCCGACAGGTAAAGTGTTCCACGCCAAGCCGGCCACCGCTACACGTGGCCATGTCAACTGTATCTCTGCCGAAGAAGCTCAAGAGGATCCCAACGTCGTTCTTGGTACGCTCCTTGTTAATTGCCACCCGGCATCTGTTCTTTTCGATACAGGAGCATCTCATTCATTTATATCCGAGAGCTATGCTCGTCTGCATAACACCACATTCTGTGAGATGCCCACCTCTATGGTAATTCAAACTCCGGGATCCAAATGGCAAACCTCTAGGGTAAGTCATGGAAATGAAATCCAAGTCGACAGACTTGTTTTCCTTGCATCTTTGATAGCTCTTAAATCTTCAGATATCAACATCATCTTGGGTATGGACTGGATGTCAGACCATCATGCCCAAATTGATTGCTTCTCTAGGACTGTTCAACTCACCCATCCTTCGGGGAAGATAGTCAATGTCTTGACCCGAATAGCCAAGCGACAGTTATATTCTCTTAACGCCAGCCCTTTGCCAGACCTTGAGGATGTTCCGGTAGTCCGTGACTTCCCGGATGTCTTCCCAGAGGAATTGCCAGGTGTTCCACCTGACAGGGATGTGGAGTTTGTAATAGACCTTATTCCAGGAACCGTCCCGATTGCTAGAAGACCCTATAAGATGGCACCACTAGAACTAGCCGAGCTTAAGAAACAACTCGATGAGTCCTTGAAAAAGGGTTTCATCCGACCCAGTTCATCTCCGTGGGCTTGCCCCGTCCTCTTCGTCAAGAAGAAGGATGGTACGAACCGGATGGTTGTAGATTATCGACCTGTCAATTTGGTCACAATCAAGAACAAATATCCGCTCCCCAGGATCAATGACCTGTATGATCAGCTCGCTGGATCCTCAGTCTTCTCCAAAATGGATTTGAGGTTGGGCTACCATCAAATCAAAATCAGGAACGGGGACATTCCTAAAATGGCCTTTGTTACTCGTTGTGGCCAATACGAGTACACCGTCATGTCCTTCGGTTTAACCAACGCTCCAGCCACCTTTTCTCGGTTAATGAACTCAATCTTCATGGAGTATTTGGATAAATTCGTCATGGTTTACCTCGATGATATACTCATCTACTCCAAGAACGAGGAAGAACATGCCGAACATCTAAGGCTAGTGTTGAAGAAACTTCGAGAGCATCGTCTTTATGCCAAATTCTCTAAATGTGAATTTTGGTTGTCAGAAGTGACCTATCTGGGTCATGTAATATCCGGTAAAGGTATTGCTGTTAACCCTGAGCGAGTTCAAGCCGTCCTTAATTGGACTCCACCTGAATCGGTCAAGCAAGTTCGGAGTTTTCTGGGCTTAGCGAGCTATTGCCGTCGCTTTGTCGAAAATTTCTCCAAAGTTGCTAAACCTCTAACCGAACTCCTCAAGAAAGATAAAAAGTTCGAATGGACTCCACAATGTGAGCACAGCTTTCAGGAACTGAAAAGACGCCTGACTTCTGCTCCCGTACTGGTACCGCCAGACTTCTCCAAGGACTTTGTTATCTACTGCGACGCCTCGTGACAAGGATTAGGTTGCATTCTCATGCAAGACCGACACGTAATTGCTTACGCTTCACGGCAATTGCACCCACATGAGGAGAATTATCCTACTCATGATCTAGAGCTTGCAGCCGTAGTCTATGCACTTAAAACCTGGCGACATTACCTCCTTGGTAATCGCTGCAAAATATTCACTGATCACCAAAGTCTGAAGTACATCTTCACCCAACCGGATTTGAATCTCAGGCAAAGACGTTGGGTCGAGTTGATCACAGATTTCGACTTAGGAATAACTTACACCCCAGGGAAAGCTAACGTCATGGCTGATGCGCTAAGTCGTAAATCTTATTGTAACAACCTGATGTTACAACAAAGTCAACCGCTTCTCCATGAGGAATTTCGAAAACTTAATCTCCACATTGTTCCTCAAGGATTCCTTTCCACCATGGTGGCGAAACCTACCCTTACGGATCAGATCATCAAAGCACAGAAGGTAGATCCGGGAATTTCCCGCATCAAGAGAAACATCAAGAGAGGAGTTGCGAATTGTTTCTCCATTGATGATCAAGGGGTCGTATACTTCGGGAATCGACTAGTGGTTCCCAAGGTGCAAAACCTAAGGCGATTGATCCTTAAGGAAGCTCATGAATCTCCTCTCACTATTCATCCCGGTAGCACTAAGATGTATCAGGACCTACGCCAGAGGTTCTGGTGGACTAGGATGAAGAGAGAAATTGCTCAGCATATTGCTAATTGCGACGTCTGCCGTCGTGTAAAAGCAGAGCATCAACGGCCTGCTGGCACCCTTCAACCCCTAGCTATTCCTGAATGGAAATGGGATAAAATTGGTATGGATTTCATTACCGGTTTTCCCAGGACCAAGAGAGGGAATAATGCTATCTTCGTCGTGGTCGATCGTCTTTCCAAGGTAGCCCATTTCTTACCTGTTCGTGAGAGTATAACCGCTAGTCAGTTGGCAGACTTATACATCTCCCGAATAGTGTCTCTCCATGGTGTTCCTTTGGAAATTAACTCGGATCGAGGAAGTCTTTTCACCTCTCGATTTTGGGAAAGTTTCCAAAATGCTATGGGAACCCGCCTTTCCTTTAGCACCGCTTTTCACCCTCAATCAAGTGGTCAAGTAGAACGCGTCAACCAGATTCTAGAAGACATGCTTCGAGCCTCTGTTATCTCATTCGGAATGGAGTGGGAGAAATGCCTTCCATTTGCCGAATTTGCTTACAACAACAGCTATCAATCTAGCTTGGGTAAAGCCCCTTTTGAAGTTCTCTATGGATGACGGTGTCGAACACCCCTTAACTGGTCAGAAACCGGGGAAAGACAATTCTTTGGCCCGGATATGATTCAGGAAGCAGAAGAGCAAGTTCGCATCGTTCATGAAAAGTTGAAAATAGCCCAATCTCGTCAAAAGAGTCAATATGACCGAAAACATAAGGCTATGACTTTCGAGGTTGACGAGAAGGCTTACATTCGGGTTACTCCTCTGAAGGGAACCCATCGTTTCGGTATCAAAGGCAAATTGGCTCCCCGTTACATTGGACCTTTTCGTATTCTCGCTAAACGAGGAGAAGTTGCCTACCAGTTGGAACTACCTCCGCATCTCTCCAGAGTCCACGATGTCTTCCACGTTTCTCAACTCAGGCGTTGCTTCTCGGATCCTATCCGTGGAGTGGACCACGAAACGCTTGATCTCCAAGATAATCTCACGTATCGAGAGTACCCCATTCGTATCCTCGATCAGGCCGAGCGTACCACTCGACGTCATAATATCAAGTTTCTCAAAGTTCAATGGTCGCACCATTCTGAGGATGAAGCAACTTGGGAAAGGGAGGATCGTCTTCGACTCGAGTATCCCGCCTTCTTTCCGGAGGAACCCAAATCTCGGGACGAGATTCTTTTGAGTGGGGGTGAGTTGTCACACCCTAGCTAGTTCATGCATTAGAGTGTTGCATCATGTTTATTCTTTCATCAGAAACCTGAAATGGGGATGACAGAACCCCCAGCCCCCTCTGAAACCAACTAGGGTTTACTAAAAACTTTTTCAATGAACATGAAATGCCCTTCTAAAATGCCCATCATTTTTGTCTTGGTTCAGAACCTCTGCCAAAAGTGATGCACATTTTCCTAGGTCATCTTAGGGTCTTTGAATTAAATCATAGATATTTGAATTTGGGCATTTAAAATTATATAAAATATTCAGATGCTCAAATATCTCCAAACTAAAATGTTTCATGTTGGAAATAATCCAACTATGGACCAGGAGTAGTTTGGTGATTTTAGGAGTTGCCTAAGTATTTTTAATAATTCAACAAAGTTGCAGAAGTATTAAAAAAACAGAAAACAGGGAGTAAGAGGGAAACTTACCTGGCGCCCAGCACCCAGCCCACCTGCCGGCCCAGCCCAGCGCCGCTCCAGCGAGCTGCTTGCCGGCCAGGCAGGCAGGCAGGTGCCCGACGGCGACCGCAGCGCGCGCCACGCAGCTGGCCGTCGCCCTGCTTCACCTCCTCGCCTCGGGGCTGGATGGATGAACTCCACGCCGCACCGTGAACCTCCAGGACACCTCCATTCTCCCCCAACCCCTCTCTCTCGCGCTCCCCGCCATGGCCGACGCCATCGCCGCCACCCCCTCGCCGTAGCCACACCCTCCGTCAACCCCACGCCGTGCCGCCGTGTCTAGGAGCTCCGCCACCCTCCTCTCCTTCGAGCAAGCCGAGCCCCGAGCGCTTGCAAGGCCCGAGCCCACCGCATCGACCTCGACCGAACCGCCGTCGCCGGAGATCCCCTTCAACGCCGTTGTCGCTCCGGCCCGTCCCCGGCCGCACCAAGTGCTTCGTCGAACTCCCCGTGAGCTTAGCCATCTTCCCCTCCCTTCTTTTCTTGCTTCCGAACCATGTAGCGACCTCCCGGAGCTCAACCGCACCCACCGCCGCGGAGCTCGTCGCCGACGTGCTCCCGGTCACCCTCCGGCCACAAACTGGTGTCCATCATGCTCACCGCGTCACGTAGCACCTAACCAGCTACTCCCCGCACCCCACCGACCCCTCTAGCGTAAAGTTCGCCCTCGGCCAAACTCCGGTGGCCGCCAAAGTCGTCGCCGGTGCCAACTCCGGCCACCCCAACCCCAACGGACTCCACCAAGAGCTGCGGCTCCTCCTCAGCTCCACTCCGATGGCCTCCGCGACTCGTTTGGTTGCTGGAACGGCAAAAACCACTTCCGCCGCCGCGTCGGGCTCGCCGGCGACTAAACGCCGGTGTAGCCGACCTGGGTTTGACCGCGGGTGGGCCCTGGTTGACTCCGATGAGTCAATGACAGGTGGGGCCCAGCCCTGTTAACTAAATAGGTTTAGTTTTAATTAACTTTAACTAATCTAATCACACTGACACGCGGGACCCACTGTCAGGTTTGACCCGGACCGTGTCCCGTTGACCCGCTGATGTCACACTAACGTTAGGCTGACGCAGTAATTGATTTTCTGGATTTATTCTAATATAGGAAATTCCAGAATATAGTTTAAACTTCAAAATTTCATAACTTTTAATCTGTAGCTCCAAATCAGACAAGTTATATATGAAAAATGATCAGAAAAATCCAATCTATCCATCTGTTCTATTTTCATGCATGATTAAACAAGTTAACTTGATGTATAATGCAGAACAAGGTAAAACACTTTAAAGGGCCATGTATGAGTTTGATATTTGAATCTTTGGTTCAAATTGGTTCAAACCCTTCTGGTCTTAGTTGCATTAGCCCAACACACTCATATTGCCATGTTTCATGCATGCATCATATTATCGCACATTGTTTGGTGATGGTTGTGTATTAGTGTTCTTTGCGGCAGGTTCTGCCTCCGAGGAGTACCGTGATTACCCTAGCGAAGAACCGTATCAGTGCATCGAACCATCAGGCAAGCAACCAACCATTTGATCATATCGATACAATCCCGTGTTCTCGCTCCTGCTCTCTTTTACTGCATTAAGACAACGCGTTTCAAACTGCTGTGTGTTACGGTAGTTGAACCCATTTCCTCTGCATGACCTGTCATTGCCACAGTAACTAGATGAAACCCACTAGCATGTGTAGGAGTTGTTTGAGCCATATGTATGTGTTGTTCCTACCTTGCTATGCCTGCTATGCTTAGAGTGTGTCAGGTCTGGTTCATCTGGGTGATGGACTAGAGTGAAATGATTATGTCGGTAATGACAGTGGTGTGGTGAACACGATTTGGTAAAGGTATCGATGAGAGGCCATGTAGGAGTACATGGTGGGTTGTTTCATTGAAGCCGACCTTAAGCACTGAGATCTGTATGTGTGATTTAAGATTCAGCTACTACCATGCATTGGGCCCGAAACCAATGGACCCTCTCGACTTCTTATTCACCCTAGTTCTCTGTCCAGGAGTTGCAAGTAGTTTCTGGTGTTTGTAGCCTACTGGAGGCCGTGGACAGCGCTGACCGTAGGGGTGGGCTGTGATGCGGTAGGTACGTGGCACGGTGTACCGAATACCCGTTAGGTATCTCGGGAACCCTGTTCACATCGTTTGGGGCTGTGAGCGAAACCTCGGCCGGATCTCCTCATGGATGGAACCCGAATAGGCGATAAACCTGGACTAGAGACTTAGGTGATTAGGTAGGTCGTGGCCGACACCCACGTTGGGCTTCCGCTTGAAGGTTGCCGAGTACATGTCGTGTAAACGACGGTAAGTGGTGAGAGCGTGTATGAAGAAGTACACCCCTGCAGGGTTATCATGATCTATTCGAATAGCCGCGTCCGCGGTAAAGGACTACTTGGTTGCCTATACAGTTCATAGACAAGTAAATGGAAACTACTAAAAGCCTCAAGATAAGTGTGAGTGCCGAGGATGGCTCTTCCGTAGGAAGACGGAGGTGGACCCTCGGTAGTGTATTGAAGTGGTGAGTAGTGGACTCGTGTGCGCAAAACCATTTCAAGTTGGAGTCTCATAGGATAGCCTAGCCAAGAGTCAAAGCTGGCTTGCTGCAACAACTCCACCAACCCTTCTTGATAATGTGCATGTATGTAGGATCTGATGTAAGTCTTGCTGAGTACCTTTGTACTCATGTTGCTATAATTTACATTTTTACAGAAGACGCTGCAACCCCTTCTGATGGGTTCTTCATAGACGTTGACATCAATGAGTAGGCTAAGGCCCAGGTGGTGATCCTGAGCTTGTGAAGGACCACGTAGTATAGCTAGGCTCTCCAAGCCTCTTTTATTTTACTAGTTGCCTGTACTCAGACAAGTTACTTCCGCTGCTGGTTTGTATGACTGTATGACTTGAATGCTGGGTCGTGTGACCCGTACCTATGTGTATGTTATGTATGGCTCTCTGAGCCTTAAATAAAGTACTTGTGTCGTAGAGTCATGTTGTGATGCCTTGTTGTATTTGCACATATCGAGCATATTGTGTGTATGATTGAAATGCTTGGTATGTGTGGGATCTGACTATCTAGTTGTTTATCTTTAGTAGCCTCTCTTACCGGGAAATGTCTCCTAGTGTTTCCACCGAGCCATGGTAGCTTGCTACTGCTCCGGAACACTCAGGCTGGCCGGCATGTGTCCTTCTTCGTTCTTGTGTCTGTCCCTTCGGGGAAATGTCACGCATTGAGTACCGGAGTCCTGTTAGCCCGCTACAGCCCGGTTTACCGGAGTCCTGCTAGCCCAGTGCTACAGCCCGGACCCACTTGCTGATGACCGACACGTTCGATGTTGGGTCATGGATGCCTGTCCCTGTAAGTCTGTGCCACTTTGGGTTTACGACTAGCCATGTCAGCCCGGGCTCCTTATCATATGGATGCTAGCGACACTGTCATATACGTGTGCCAAAAGGCGCAAACGGTCCCGGGGCAAAGGTAAGGCGACACCCGTGGGGATACCGTGCGTGAGGCCGCAAAGTGATATGAGGTGTTACAGGCTAGATCGATGTGACATCGAGTCGGGGTCCTGACAGTTCTTCGGCCGCTAGGGCTTTGGATAATGCTTCCAGGGCTAGTGCGACAGTTTTATTTTCGGCACGAAGTGCGACATTCGGATCACTGGCTAGAGTGATGATTCCATTGGGTCCGGGCATTTTAAGCTTCATGTACCCGTAATGGGGTATAGCTTGAAAGCTCGTGAATGCGTCCCGCCCTAAAAGGGCGTGGTATCCGCTGCTGAATGGGGCCACTTGGAACGTGATTTCTTCGGACCTATAATTCTCCAGGGTGCCGAATACCACATCGAGTGTGATTTTTCCCGCACATCGTGCCTCCCGACTAGGGATGATTCCCCTGAAGGTCGTGCCGCTTTGCTCAATGCGGCTTTTATCAATTTCCATCTTGTCGAGCGTTTCTTCATAGATCAGGTTTAATCCGCTTCCGCCGTCCATGAGTACTTTAGTTAGCCGAAAGCCGTCCATGATTGGGCTAAGGACCAAAGCGGCTGGTGCCCGGACTGTCTGGAATTGAGGTTCGTCACTGGCACTGAAGGTTATAGCAGTGTCGCTCCACAGATTTATTTTTGCCACGTGGCAGATTTCAGCAAAATTTCAATGAGCTCGCTTGCGCCTATTATTTGAGGCGAAAGTCTCGAAGACTATCATTACCGCATTGTTGTCTTTGGCGGGATGTTGCTCTGCTTTATGGTTTACAAGAAGATCCTCGCCACTTTTTGCTACCTGCCAGAGTATCCAACATGATCTAAGGCTATGCGTTGGCGTGGTATCTGGCGTGCTATGAATTTTGAATGGCCCATTGAGCCATTCTTCCAATACGGTTCCACGCCCTGGAGTGGGCTTTGGTTTTTTGGGAATTGGATCGGGTAACTTACGAAAGTTTGTCCTTTTAGCTTGGACGCAGGGTTTAGTGAAAGCTAGATTATCCCAAAAGTCTGTTTGGGTTTTCCAGGCGCCTTCCATCGCACAGTACTTCTTTACTATGGCTGCTAAGTCGGCAAAGTGTACTATGTCACGGCGGCTTTTAGCATTAAGTATCCCTTTGTTCATGCAATTTTTGCAGAAAAGTGAGATTGTGTTTCCTCGCGACAGTCCTTGACCCTGTTTATCATAAGGAGCAATCTGGCCCAGTAGCGATGTACTGTCTCTTGGGGCTCTTGTCTGATATGGGAGAGACGGCATAAGTCTGGGTGGGTGGGCATAGTTAAATCCGGATTCTGATCCGATCTAGCACCCTGGTGCAGAGGAGCTTCCAGGCTTGGCAGCTCGGGCTCCGGGATGTTGCCCGATTTTTCCGGCCCGTTGCCCGATTCTAAGTTTGGGGTCTGGGTCATGTCCTCCCGCGAATGGGTATCCGGCTCAGAGAGCTCGGTAATCCGGACATAGTTCGTCCTCAAAGTAGAGGGATAATCCATGTGTGGCTCTTCCACTACCGCTATCTTGTGGGTGACCAGTGGGGATTTAATATCCCTTTGGTCGGGTCTAAGCCCAATCCGATCATAGTCTGTAGCGACTCCCAGAGTGGCAATGCGATCCAAGAGCTCATTAAGGGAAGAGAGCTCCATTGGATCCATCTATTCGGCGAGTTCCGAATTGACGTGGAGGCTATTTTTGATGACCAGAGAAGTCATCGTCGGCGTGGCAGGTGATAGGGCGGTCAAGCCGAAGCCGCCTAGTCAGAGAGTTTGGTCTACCGCCAGGGCTCCCCCAGAGGTGATGTTGTCCTTGACAACGAGACGAGCCATCAAGCCTTATTGCGACGACACAGCGGAACTCTCAATGAAAGCACCAATGAATTTATTATAATTGGGCCACCATGTGGAGGGAGCCCTGAGGGCGGAGCGCATCCCGACGACTTGAGTCACATTACCCAATAGCCCGGAGAGTCAGCCAGGAAATTCTAGACTCGGTTCCTAACTAAAAAGAACCAAATTGTCGACTGTCCGGACGCCGAAGCCTTGGCAGCCTTTAAGCATCATATCTGCGACGAGTGGCTCGCCCGACACCTCAGCCAAGAAAAACCGAAGTGCATGGCGGCCCTCACGACACTCATGACCCGCTTTTGCATGGGCGAGGACAGCTGGTTGGCTCACAGTAGAACCACGCCTAGAACCTTCGGCACTTCAGATGTCCGCGATATTAACGGCAAGCCACGCGCAATAGACACAAGCGTCGGAATAATGGCGACAACACCGAAGACACGGCAGTCAACGCCGGATTCAGTGGCTCAAAATCTAGTCAGCGGAAAAAGCCGTTCAAGAGAAACAATCAGGGATTGTCCAGTCTGGACCGCATACTTGATCGCTCGTGCCAAATTCACGGCACCCCTGATAAGTCAGCCAACCACACTAACAAAGATTGCTGGGTGTTCAAACAGGCCGGCAAAATAAATGCCAAAAATAAGGACAAGGGGCTGCCCAACGGCGATGACGAGGAGCCCCGGCGTCTGAATACGGGGGGACGGAAGCAATTTCCTCCCCAGGTGAAAATGGTAAACATGATCCATGCCACCCACATTCCCAAACAGGAACAAAAGTGACCACTAAGGGACGTCTGTGTGATGGAGCCAGTCGCCCCAAAGTTCAGCCCATGGTCAGCCTGTCTGATCACTTTTGATCGTAGGGATCACCCTACCAGCATCCGTCAAGGCGGTTCAGCCGCATTGGTCCTCGACCCAATCATCGAGGGATTCCACCTCATGCGAGTCCTTATGGACGGTGGCAGTAGCCTGAACCTCCTTTATCAGGACACAGTGCACAAGATGGGCATCGATCCTTCAAGGATCAAGCCCACCAAAACCACCTTCAAAGGTGTAATTCCAGGAGTAGAGGCTCGTTGTACGGGCTCCATAACACTGGAAGTGATCTTTGGATCCCCGGATAACTTCCGAAGCAAGGAGTTAATCTTCGATATCGTCGCTTTCTGTAGTGGCTATCATGCACTGCTTGGACGAACCGCATTCGCTCAATTCAATGCGGTACCACACTATGCATACCTCAAGCTCAAGATGCCAGGACCTCGCGGGGTTATAATAGTCAATGGAAACATAGACCACTCTCTCCGTACAGAAGAGCACACTGCGGCCCTCGCGGCAGAAGTACAAAGCAGCCTTCTCCAGCAAACCACCAATCCGGCGACAACAACCCCGAACACCGTCAAGCGAGTCCGGAGTACCCTGCAACAGGATCGCCAGGCACGCCAAGAGCGCGACTAGCAGTCCGGCCTCCGCCCTAACCCCATCCAGGCAGCATTTGTGCCGCGCGTACACAATTACGCACTCAAAATACCATGGGCATAGGCGGAGGCACAACGGTGACGCGGTCCACAGTGCCGTTCAACCGCCACATACTTTAAATAACCTTCTTTCTCTTTCAGGACCCTACTTTCGGGCAGCCCCCTCAGAAGAACCAGATCATCGGGCTTATCACAGGAAAGAAAACCAAGGAGGCAAAAGGCTTTGCGCACACAGGGAATACCCAGGTGGTATCTGTCAATGATCGTTATACCTGTTTTACATACCCACATGCGGCCCGCCCTTGGATAGGACATGTCAAATAGTCCTATTTGCTTCTACTTAATGCATTAGTTGTACACATACGCTTGGGCGTATTATTTAAAAATGGGAAATAATACATAGCGTCAGCTTATTATTCCTATCTTCACATTTTCCCTAAAAATGTTTATTTAATATTGAATCCGTACACTTTGGTACGTTCAGTTTGCCAGGGGCTTCTTATGGTGCCCCATAATACGGCAACATAAGTCCGAACACTTTCAACAGTGCGGCACCCCGAACTTATAGCATTATATGCATCAGCTCCGAATCATGTCTTGGGTCAATAGTTGGGTTTGCCCGGCTCCCTTGTTTTGGTACCTTACGTTTCGTTATATCGGCTAAGGTAGTGCAGGGAGAACTACTACGATTGTGTCCTGGTTCTTCCGGACGAGCACCTCAGTAGAGAAAGCCGAAAACTGACTGTCATGATGCGGCAAGAGCTGGTCGCTGTTCGAGAGGTCTTAAATCCTTAAAGATTGTTTCCGCATCAGGCGAGGAATCGGCCTTGTCCGATTTAGGCGTGTATAGCGCCCCAATTTGGCTTTCTGAATTCTAGGGGCTTCGTCAAAATTTAAAATTGTAGACTTCTATGGCTAAGTGAGAGTTATAAAGCCGCGTAGTCCGATTGCCTTGTTCGCTGCGCCAAACACCTCCTTCAAGGACCAAAAATTTGGATAAAGAGTGTTTGGGTTTTCCACGAACACCCCAGTACTAGTTACGCGGGGGCAGAAGCCGACGACTGGCCTACTTTCAGAATTTTATAAACAGCCGCACAGAAGGTAATATTTTAAATCAACAAAGCGCCATATAGCACAAACAAATTCGTTCTCATATTACAAAAATGATATGAGTACATTCACTCAAAGATTGTGTTCTTGGTACATTCATCGGCCACGAGACAAGCGCCTTTCATAACGCCATCATAATATTTCTCGGGGTAGCGATGCGCCTTGCCCTCCGGCGGTCCATCCTTCACCAGCTTCTCTGCATCCAGCTTGGCCCAATGCATTTTCGCACGGGCAAAGGCCCGGCGGGCACCCTCAATACAAAAGGATCGCTAGATAACCTCAAGCCGCGGACAGGCATTTACCATCCGCTTTATAAGGCCGAAGTAGCTGTCGGGCAGGGGCTCACCAGGCCACATCCGGACTATGAAGTCCTTCATGGCCACTTTGGCCGCCCTGTGGAGTTCAACCAATTGCTTCAGTTGGTCACTCAGAGGCATTGGGTGTTCAGCTCCAGCATACTGGGACCAGAACAGCTTCTCCATCGAGCTCCCGTCTTCGGCACGGTAAAACCCCATGGCATCCGATATGCTGCATGGCAGATCTGCGAATGCCCCTGGAGAGCTCCGAATTCGGGTAAGTAAAGAAATGTCTCCTCCACATGCTTGCTTTGCATAATGAATGCCTTACCCGCCGCTATCTTCTTGGCCGCCTGGATTTCCTGTTGGGCCTTTTGGGCTTCGGCCTTGGCGTCTTTCGTGCTCAGAAGGGCCTTCGCAAGCTCAGACTCTTTTGTCTTGAAGTCACGCTCCAAGGACTCAAACTTCTTGCCAAGCTCCTGGAGCTCTTCCTGTACCTCACCCACCCTAGCATCTTGCTTTTCACGCTCAATGCGCTCTGTGGCCGCCTTGTCTTTGGCCTCGGATAGCGCTTTCTTCAGGACCGCCACTTCGGTCGTGGCCCCTATTAAAAAACATGACGCTTTTTGTTAACGTCACCAATTTTTTCTCCTCTATACGACACATGAACGGGGTATCACTCACCTTTGTTCTCTTCGAGCTGCCCTTGTAAGGTTGAGCTCCTCTTTGGTCTACTTCAGGTTCCGTTCGAGTCCGGTGACCTCCGCTGTGCGGGCAGCAGCGGCAAGCAGCACCGCCTGCTTATTCACATAGGCACATACTATTAGATTCCTGCTCCATTTGGCTTTTCTTTCCGAACACCAAACAGAGTATCAGGGGCTACTGTCTATCGGGTGATAATTTCTCACACTTGTGATTACTTACCTCAAAGCCTGTTAGGAGGCTGGTGCAGGCTTCGGTCAATCCGCTTTTGGCGGACCGAACCTTCTGAATCATCGTAGTCATAAGACTACGGTGCTCTTCATCCATGGAAGTGTCGCGAAGCACTTCCAGCAGACTATCCGATGCCTCTGGCGCAACGGAGCTTTTCGGCACGGTCGGCTTGCCCTCCTTAGCGAGGGGCTGCCTACCCGAATCTGGAACCCTTGGAGGTTCCGGTGCTGTGTCCGGCTGGGAGCCTAACTTGCTGCGGCTCTCATCAGCATAGTCTATGGGGATCTTACCCCCCATGTGCTCGGCGTCTGGAATTTTGCCTTGGGGCGTCTCCAGAACCGCCTCCCTCTGCTTTGGTACCCTTTAGGACAACACTTCCGCATCATCCAGAGGTCGAGGGGAGGTGGCCGTCGGGAGCGAATTCATTGTCGAATCGCTCAGAGACCCGTCCGAAGAGGATACCTCGGGATGGGACCTGGCAGGACTGCATATGCGTGTTCGGCGTTATAACAAACTATGAAGCTAAGTCGCACTAAAAGTATTACAGAGTGCGGATACTTATGATCTCGCCTTGCCCCTGGGCAGCCACTCCTCCTCGCTATAAGCGGCCGTGGTGGAGTGATCCGGAAGGGACGCTTTTCCTTCTTTGGCATCCTAGCCTCCCCCTGCGGGGCGGCTTTCCTTTTCTGCTCCTCCCCAATGCGGGGAGGCGGAACTTCTTCGTGTTTCCACCCGCCTCCATGGGAGGAATCTGCCTCGTCGTCCTCGGACGACGAGTCTATGATGGCCTTGCGTCGAGGACCCTTCCTGGTCCCCACGGCTGCCCTCTTAGACCCTTCGGCCTCCTCGAATGGGGCGGCCCTTTTCTTCTTCTCCTCCCCTTCGTGAGAGGAGCGTGCCTCATCGTCTTCGGACGAGGCGTCCGGTGCGACCTTACGCCGGAGACCCTTCCTGGTCCCCGTGGCTTTCTTTTCGGCCTTCTTTTCCGGCACCTTGTAAGGCGCCGGGACTAGCATCTCCGTCAAGAGAGCGGTTGCTGGATCTTCCAGCAGTGGAGCCGGACAGTCGATCCGCTCCGCCGTCACCATGTAATCCTGATTAAATACACATGATGACTTAAAATCCTCCCATGAATATGCTGAGAAAGGTACATCTGGTGATGGTCAGAAAACTCACCAGATGGGCGAGCCGCACGACATGGAGTCCGCGGTCCTCGGGTGTGGGAGGAGGTATTTCGGTGGCCTTGAATAGCACCTTCCATGCGTCCTTGTGCGTCGTGCCGAAAAGCTCTTGAAGTGTCTGGTGTTCGGCCGGATCGAACTCCCACAGATTGAATGCCCGTCTTTGGCACGGAAGGATTCGACGGAAGAGCATGACCTGGACTACGTTGACAAGTTTGATCTTCTTGTCCATCATATTTTTAATGTAGTTCTGAAGTCCTGTCAGATCCGTAGGTTCGCCCCAGGCCAGGCCCTTCTTTTCCCAGGAGGTGAGCCGCATGGGGATTCCGGATCGGAATTCGAGGGCCGCCGCCCAGTTGGCATCGCGCGGCTCGGTGATGTAGAACCACCCCAATTGTCACCCTTTGACGGTCTCCGCAAAGGAGTCGTCAAACCAGGTAACATTGGGCATCCTACCCCCATGGCACCTCCGCACTCCGCTTGCTGGCCGCTTACGATCTTTGGCTTCACGCAGAAGATTCGTAGCCACAGGCCGAAGTGGGGCTTGATGTGGAGGAAGGCCTCGCACACGACGATAAACGCCGAGATGTCCGGATAGCCGGACTATCATCATCGGCCGGACTCCAAGAGTATGAAGATACAAGATTGAAGACTTCGTCCCGTGTTCGGATGGGACTTTCCTTGGCGTGGAAGGCAAGCTTGGCGATACGGATATGTAGATCTCCTACCATTGTAACCGACTCTGTGTAACCCTAGCCCTCTCCGGTGTCTATATAAACCGGAGGGTTTTAGTCCGTAGGAAACACAACCATTACAACAATCATACCATAGGCTAGCTTCTAGGGTTTAGTCTCCTTGATCTCGTGGTAGATCCACTCTTGTACTACCCATATCATCAATATCAATCAAGCAGGAGTAGGGTTTTACCTCCATCAAGAGGGCCCGAACCTGGGTAAAAACATCGTGTCCCTTGTCTCCTGTTACCATCCGCCTAGACGCACAGTTCGGGACCCCCTACCCGAGATCCGCCGGTTTTCACACCGACATTGGTGCTTTCATTGAGAGTTCCTCTGTGTCGTCACCGATAGGCTTGATGGCTTCTTCAATCAACAACAACACCGTCCAGGGTGAGACTTTTCTCCCCGGACAGATCTTCGTGTTCGGCGGCTTTGCACTGCGGGCCAATTCACTCGGCCATCTGGAGCAGATCGAAAGCCACGCCCCTGGCCATCAGGTCAGATTTGGAAGCCTAAACTTCATGGCTGACACCCGCGGAGACTTGATCTTCGATAGGGTCGAGCCACAGTCGAGTGTGCTGCACTGTCATGATGGGCATGATCTAGCTCTGCCACCGGACAGTACCTTGGAGGCCGCAAACGAATCCGCTCCGACCCATAGTTCGGAGCCGACCGCGCAGATCGAGGACAGGTGGCTGGACACCGCCTCGGGAGCGGCAACTTCTTCGGCGATGGAGCCGGATACCGACCTTGTCCTTTGCGAAGCTCGTGACTCCAAGGTGCCGGACTCCTTGCCGGACTCCGAACCTCCTGCGCCCCTGCCAATCGAATCCGATTGGGCGCCGGTCATGGAGTTCACCGCTGCGGACATCTTTCAGCACTCGCCCTTTGGCGACATCCTGAACTCATTAAGATATCTCTCGTTATCAAGAGAGCCCTGGTCGGACTGCGGTCAGGATGGTTGGGATGTGGACGACGAAGAAATTCAAAGCCCACCCACCACCCACTTTGTAGCCACTATCGACGATCTAACCGACATGCTAGACTACGACTCTGAAGACATCGACGGTATGGACGACGACGTCGGAGACGATCAAGAACCAGCGCCTACGAGGCACCGCAAGGCCACCCCAACTCATGATGTATATATGGTGGACACTCCAAAAGGGAGAGATAACGAAGAACAACGGGACGCGGCAAAGGATAATTCCCCCGAAAAACAACCAAAACGGCGACGCCAGCGCCGCCCCAAGTCCCACCTCGATAACAACAGCACCCACAATGACCCAGCCATAGAGCAGGGCAAACCAGTGGGCGACGAAAATGCAACCAAGCAACCATCCGAGCAGGATGAATCGGATAATCAATCCATCCCCAGCGAAAACAACAGTCTAGACGATCTCACGCCGGACACACAACCGGAGCACAAGAACCTTCGAAAAAGGCTTGTCGCCACTGCAAGAAGTTTGAAGAAGGAGAAACGGAAGCTCAAAACAGCGGAAGACATACTCAGAATGAGGTGGAGCAAAGTACTCAAGACCGCGGACGAATATGGCAATAGCCACCAAACAAAGAGCTACCCGAAGCGCAAGCTGCTGCCCGAATTCGACGAGGAGGCCGTAGAGCCCCCACAATCAAAAAGCAAAGAGGCCGCCTGGCCGGATAGGCGATCAGATGATAGGCCAAGAGCGGCAAGCGGCGCCGCACATAAGCCGGCACATGACACACATAAAGACCCTCGCAAAACGGATGGCCCGGTCAGGTCCATTTATGGGCCAAAGAAGAGGGGCCCAGGAAGTAACACAACACGTCGAGTGTCCGAAGATAGCGGCACACCTAAATACAGGGGTGCCGCACACCCACTATGTTTCACCGATGAGGTGCTGGATCACGAATTCCCAGCGGGGTTCAAGCCCGTAAACATAGAGGCATACGACGGAACAACAGACCTTGGAGTCTGGATGGAGGATTACATCCTGCACATACACATGGCCAGAGGGGACGATCTCCACGCCATAAAATATCTACCCCTCAAGCTCAAAGGGCCAGCTCGGCATTGGCTCAAAAGCCTCCCAGAAAATACCATTGGAAGTTGGGAAGAGCTCGACGATGCGTTTATAGCAAATTTTCAGGGGACTTATGTCCGCCCTCCGGATGCAGACGATTTAAGTCACATAACTCAACAGCCCGGAGAGTCAGCGCGCAAATTCTGGAACAGGTTCCTTACCAAAAAGAACCAAATAGTCGACTGTCCGGACGCCGAAGCCTTAGCAGCTTTTAAACATAATGTCCGAGATGAGTGGCTCGCCAGACACCTCGGCCAAGAGAAGCCAAGAACAATGGCCGCGCTAACAAGCCTCATGACCCGCTTTTGCGCGGGGGAAGACAGCTGGCTAGCAAGATGTAGCACCAGCGACCCGAGTACATCCGAGATCAGAGATGGAAACGGAAAATCACGGCGCAGAAAGGACCAGCACCGAAATAAAGAAAAAAGTCCAAAGAACACGGCGGTCAATGCCGGATTCAAAAACTCGTGGCCGAACAATAAAACACTGCCTATTAAGGACAACAGTGACGAGCTATCCAACATGGACAAAATTTTGGATCGGATATGTCAAATCCACCATACTTCCGGGAAGCCTGCAAACCACACCCACCGGGATTGTTGGGTTTTCAAATAGTCCGTCCGACTCAACGCCGAACACAAGGGGCTCGACGCACCAAGCGAGGAAGATGATGAACCCCACCAGCAGAGCGCCGGAAAACAAAAGACTTTCCCACAAGAAGTCAAAACAGTAAACTCACTTCATGTGATAATACAAAACAATAGTGCAGCACCCGCCAAAGTAGGTGTCGCACGGTCCACCCCAGCGGAACCTCGAGATTGGATGTCAAAACCAATTACTTTCGACCACCTGGACTGTTCCAGAAGTGTTCGAAACACAGGATGGACTGCTCTAATATTGGATCCCATAATCGACGGACTACAATTTACACAAGTCCTAATGGATGGTGGCAGTGATTTAAACCTGCTATATCCGGACACAATCCGCAAGTTGGGGATAGACCGTACTAAAATTCGCCATAGCTGCACTTCCTTCAAAGGAGTGACGCCAGGCCCTTACGCCAAGTGCACGGGCTCCTTACTACTAGAAGTTGTGTTCGGGTCACCCGGCAACTTCCGACGCAAAAAGCTAATTTTTCATGTCGCCCCATTCAAAAGTAGCCATCAAGCACTATTGGGACGTGAAGCTTTTGTCCGCTTTAACGCAATACCACACTCCGTGTCTCTTACACTTAAAATGCCCGGTCCACGCGGCATCATCTCATTAAAAGGTCGTTCAAGACCCCGGACACGGCTAGACGAGTCCGGCCAAAAAAAACTAGGGGCTCCCTAGCCGCACACCCCTTCACAAGGGGCTGTGCGTATGAGCAATAAAGAGCTAACAAAAGCTCAGCTTTATTCATTCATTCATATTTCGATTTTTAATACATTCTTTGCACGATTTCCTTTCAAGCTAAGTTCCTCTCTTGTCACAGATGAACAACGTCTACACCCGTCCAGGATACGGCACAACGGAGATACAAGCGCAGACGTGCAGCAGGGACCCGTCGCAAGGATTCTTTTCAGATTAAGACCCTACGTAAACCTTTCTTACTGTCTCTTGTTGATTCATATCCCACGGTTTTTCACCATAACCAACGAGGAGGCTGGCGTTTTGGCATTGGCCGCGCCAGAAATTCTCGCCTGTACCTGGACACTAGGGGTTTAGGGCATTGATCTGCCCGTCATCATAAAGACCGAACACCTCAGGGAGTGTTTGGCGTCTCGAGTTAAGCCTTATATGCATCAGCTCCAAATCATGTCTTTGGTCAAATGTTGGGTTTGCCCGGC
The DNA here is from genome assembly GCF_002162155.2 of Triticum dicoccoides. Lineage (NCBI taxonomy): Eukaryota > Viridiplantae > Streptophyta > Magnoliopsida > Poales > Poaceae > Triticum > Triticum dicoccoides. The sequence goes on along the minus strand of NC_041383.1, from coordinate 242,003,242 downwards.
TCCTGTGTTTTGCTGCCTTACGTTCCGTATCATCGGCTAACGCGGCACCAGGAGAACTACTGCGATTGTGCCCCGGTTCGGCCGGGTGAGCACCTCAGTAGAGAAAGCCGAAAACTGACTGTCATGATGTAGCGAGAGACTGGTCAACCACTCGATCAACCTCTGGAATGTTTAGAATTCCTCCGCTTTGACGAAGGACCGCTTCCCGGTCAGGCACACACGCGCCCCAAATACGGAGAGCGCGGTGCCCCTAGGGCTATATCGTAGCCCCACCTTCGAACTCCTATGGCTAAGTGAAAGTGATAAAGCATTATAGTCTGGTTGCCTCGTTTGCTACGCTACCACCTCCTTAAACAGGACCAAGACGTTGGATTAAGTGTGAAAATGCGCTATTTCGCAAACACCCCAGCACTATGTGCGTGGGGGCTGAAGCCGAAGACTGCCATCTTTCAGGTTATACACAAGTATACATTAACGGCCGCACAGGAGATATTTCAATACTTGAACGCACAAGTACAAAAAGAGCTTACATCATAAACATCGTTTTACAAACCATAAAGGTCATTTGAACATGACATTTTTTGAGCACTGCGACTCTATTACACGAGCACCACGCAGAACTTCCCCAAAATAGTGCTCGGCTGGTAACCGGCTCTCGTCCGAACCCTGGGTCGCAACAGCGGTAGCATCCATCTCCGTCCAGTATGTCCTCACACGGGCGAGGGCCATCCGTGCACCCTCTATGCAGGCCGATTGCTTCATCGCCTTGATATGCGGCACCGCCCCAAGGAATTGCTGCAATAAGCCAAAATAACTCTTCGGCTTGGGCCTATCCGGCCAGACATGAGCCACGATATCCGTCATGGCAAGTCCAGACAATCTATTCAGCTCAGCCCACTCAGCCAACCGATCGGTCAGCGGAAGTGAACGCTCCGGACTATGGAATTGAGACCAAAAAAGCTCTTCCGTCTCGTGATCCTTATGACTTCAGAAGTGCACAACAGCATCTGCGGCACTCGCCGCTAAGTCCATATAAGGATCCTCCGGACCCCACAGCTGGCCAAGCTGAGCGTACTTCGGATCTGTAAACCTCCTGCGCAGCAGAAAGGGCTTGCCAGCCACAATATCTCCGGCCTGGCGCAGCTCCTCCTTTATAGCCCTCATTGCAGAACGGGCATCCTTGGCTTCGGCGGTGGCCTTCTTCAGGCCTTCTTGCTCCGCTCGGCGTTCTTTTTCAAGAACCTCATAGCGGTCGGTAATATCTTTCAACTTCACGGCCATTTCGGCCATCTCCTCCCTGCTTCGGCAGTGAGCAGCCTTTTCGGCTTCCAGCTCTTCGGCCGCCCTCGAGGCAGCCGCATCGCTCCTTCTGGCCTGCTCCTTGGTTCGAGCAAGCTCTGCTCGAAGGCTCTCCACAGCAGCGGCACCATCTACATTAAGCACAATGTTGTAAGGAGTGGGCTTCGGCTCCCTTACTAGGTGACCATGGAGAAAAACCTACCTTGTGACTCGTCAAGTCGCTTATTGACCAGCGCGATGTCCGCTTCTGCAGCGTCAAGTTGCCGCTTTAGTTCGGCAACTCCATCAGTCTGGCTGGCCACCGGACTATCTGCCACCTGCATGGGAAAGGCGAAAATCAATACCTGCGATTTTGATCCTCGGCACGTTGTCGCTTTCGACAACCTACCGAGTCCCAGGGGCTACTATCTATACAGGGCACACTTTATGTGCAAAACTGTCAAAAGGTATGTCATTTTTACGTACCTAAAACCCCGCCAGCAAGCTTCTGACGGCATCATGCAACCTGCCTTCGGCGGACGAAATTCTTCCAATCACCATACTCATCAATGTACGGTGACCTTCTGAGATAGACGACCTCTCAAGCAGATCCTTCAGCTTCCCCGGCCGCACATCAGCCGGTGCCGAACTCTTCGGCCCCGCCGGACTCGGGGGTACCCTCCGTGATGACACCTCAGGCTCGTCCGCCCTGCCTGATGGTGCGGCGGACGGAGGCGTCTCACTCTCCACCATCTCCGGATGAAGATCCCCCGAAGACGAGCTCATCTGAGAAGGACGGAGATCCGAACTACAAGGTAAAAACTTCGGTTATCCTCAGAAGCAAAAATAGGGATGTCTCTTATTACAGAACCCCCTTTTTCTACTTACGGCTCGCTGGAGGGCTGATTCCTTAGGGGAGATAGTGCGGCCGGGGCCTCCCCGGACGCAGGACCCTCTGGTGAAGATCTCTTCCCCCGCTTCGAGGCCTTGGCCTCCGGGTTTTCGGAAGCGGTCCTCTTCTCCCCTTGGAAGGAGGGATTCTCGATTCCTCCTTTCTCCAAAGCCTCCTTGGTAGAGGCGGTGGTGTCCCTGTTCTCCCCTTCGCCTTCCTCCGAAGGCGCAACCTTCAGCATCCTGACCAGCACGGGATCCGGCACGGTCTCCGGGAGGGGCCGAACACCGTATCAGTTTCGCTTGCGCTATCCACTCCTATTCAAGAGATGATGGGTTAAAAGGCAAATTCAAGGAGGCATAAACAAACGGTGTGTTCAGACGTAGGGCCACTTACCTGAGTATCCGGGCGATTGCAGCTTAGGCCGGAATCCTCGGTCAATACCGGACACATCTCTTGTGATCCGAAGAACAATTTATACATCTCCATGGGTGTCGTACCCATGAAGTGTTGGAGAGCTCGCGGCCCCTCGGGATTGAACTCCCACAGACGGAGGGGGCGACGCTTGCAGGGCAGGAGGCGCCGAATCAGCATAACCTACATCACTACGACCAGATTGATCTCCCTCTCCTGGAGGTCTTGAATCCGGCCCTGCAATAGGGGCACGTCCTTTGACGGCCCCCAGTTGAGCCCTTGGCTGACCCATGACATCAGCCGCTGTGGAGGGCCCGAGCGGAAGATGGGCGGCGGCTTCTGCCTGCTGCCCCTAGGAGCGGTTATGTAGAACCACTCCTGCTGCCACAACCCGAGCTCCTCCTGGAAAGAGCCTTCGGGCCATGGAGTGTCGGCCCTTCTGCTTACGACCGCCCCGCCGCACTCTGCTTGACGCCCCTCGATCATCTTCGGCTCCACGTCGAAGGTCTTAAGCCACAAGCTAAAGTGAGGGGTAATGCGGAGGAAGGCCTCGCAGACGACAATGAATGGAGAGATATGGAGGATGGACTCCGGAGCCAAGTTGTGGAATTCCAACCCATAGTAAAACATGAGCCCTCTCACAAAAGGATCCATCGGGAAGCCTAAACCCCGACGGAGGTGGGACACGAACACGACATTTTCGCCGGGCTCGAGGTGGGAATGACCTGCCCTTTGGCGGGCAGCCTATGCGAAATCTCGTAAGTCAGGTACTTGGCTTCCCGCAGCTTTAGCACGTCCTCTTCCGTGACGGAGGAGGGCATCCACCGGCCCTGTAGGTCGGAGCTGGACATTGTTGAAGGTCCGAAGTGCTCGAATCTGGGGCTCTGGGTGTTGGAACTCGGGGCGAGGAGTAGATTCGATTGAGGATTGAAGAAAAGAAACGAGCCTTGGTCCCATTATAAAGAGGGAGAATACCAAGAGCCGTCCCCGTGACCGTTCGGGACTCGCCTCCGATAGAGGGGGCGTGGCAACAAGCACGGTTGGGTTACCCACGTCCGTATTGATGGGGATCTCGGAATAAGGGGAACACGATCTCTGCTTCGACAAGACGTGCCAAGGAAACCGCTTCGCTAAATGCGTCGAGGTGGTATAATAAAAAACGATTCAAGTAAAGGCTTGGTGGTGGTATGATGTCATGCCACAAAATACGTCAGTGGATTGAACTTGTGTACATATTATTCTCTCTACGGTGGAATGTGGAATTTATTTTGCAGAGCCGGACACTATCCTGGTGTTCGCAATCTTCTATGAATTATTCGGAGGAGGAACCCGCCTTGCAATGCCGAACAATATGCGCGCCGGACTCATCGTCATTGAAGCCTGGTTCAGGGGCTACTGAGGGAGTCCTGGACTAGGGGGTGTCCGGATAGCCGGACTATCATCGTCGGCCGGACTCCAAGACTATGAAGATACAAGATTGAAGACTTCGTCCCGTGTCCGGATGGGACTTTCCTTGGCGTGGAAGGCAAGCTTGGCGATACGGATATGTAGATCTCCTACCATTGTAACCGACTCTGTGTAACCCTAGCCCTCTCCGGTGTCTATATAAACCGGAGGGTTTTAGTCCGTAGGACACACAACCATTACAACAATCATACCATAGGCTAGCTTCTAGGGTTTAGTCTCCTTGATATCGTGGTAGATCCACTCTTGTACTACCCATATCATCAATATCAATCAAGCAGGAGTAGGGTTTTACCTCCATCAAGAGGGCCCGAACCTGGGTAAAAACATTGTGTCCCTTGTCTCCTGTTACCATCCGCCTAGACGCACAGTTCGGGACCCCCTACCCGAGATCCGCCGGTTTTGACACCGACAGTCACCCTTTCACGGTCTTCGCAAAGGAGTCGTCAAACCAGGTAACATTGGGCATCCTACCCCCATGGCACCTCTGCACTCTGCTCGCTGGCCGCTTACGATCTTTGGCTTCACGCAGAAGATTCGTAGCCACAGGCCGAAGTGGGGCTTGATGTGGAGGATGGCCTCGCACATGACGATAAACGCTGAGATGTTGAGGACAAAATTTGGGGCTAGATCATGGAAGTCCAATGCATAGTAAAACATGAGCCCGCGGACAAAGGGATGAAGTGGAAATCCCAGTCCACGGACGAAGTGGGCGAGGAACACGACCCTCTCGTGGGGTCCCGGAGTCGGAATGATCTGCCCTACGTCCGGGAGCCGGTGTGCAATGTCTGCGGCCAAGTATCCGGCCGCCCGGAGCTTCGCAATGTTCTCCTCCTTGACGGTGGAGGCCACCCACTTGCCTCCCGCTCCGGACATGTTCGGCTGTGCGGAGAAGGCATGAACTAGGGCGCTGGAGCTCGAGGGTGCGAGAATGGATGAGCAGAGGAGGAAGAAGGTGTGGGTAAAAAAGGGGGATCCTTATCCCTTTATAGAGGTGACGAAAACGGTGCGCCTCCCCACTTGCCCGCTAAAAATCACTTATTTCCCAAGCGCCACGATTGATGGTGCGGTTGGGTTACCCGTACCCGTATTGATGAGAATCTGGTGATAAGGGGACATGATCTCTGCTTCGATAAGACGTGCCGAGGAAGCCGCCTCGCAATATGTGCGGTGGCTAGTTGTGGGAAAACAGTTCGAATAATGACTCGACTATGGTGCGATGTCACATTATCTAAAGTTGTCAGCAGATTATATTTGTGGAATATCGTTCTCTCTACGGTGGTATGTGAAAATCGTCTTGCAGAGCCGGACACGATTTAAGTGTTCGAGACTTACTTTGGAGTATTCGGAGATGGAACCCGCCTTGCAATGCCGAAGACAAACTGCGCGCTGGACTCATCGTCATTGACGCCTAGTTCAGGGGCTACTAAGGGAGTCCTGGATTAGGGGGTATCCGTACAGCCGGACTGTATACGTTGGTCGGACTGTTGGACCGTGAAGATACAAGACTCAAGACTTCGTCCCATGTCCGGATGGGACTCTCCTTTGCATGGAAGACAAGCTTGGCGATCCGGATATTAGATCTCCTTCTTTGTAACCGACTCTGTGTAACCCTAGCCTCCTCTGGTGTCTATATAAACTGGAGGGTTTAGTCCGTAGGACGGGAACAATCATAATCCTCATAGGCTAGCTTCTAGGGTTTAGCCTCTACGATCTCGTGGTAGATCTACTCTTGTAATACTCATATCATCAAGATCAATCAAGCAGGAAGTAGGGTATTACCTCCATCGAGAGGGCCCGAACCTGGGTAAAACATCATGTCCCCTGCCTCTTGTTACCATTAGCCTTAGACGCACAGATCGGGACCCCCTACCTGAGATCCGCCGGTTTAGACACCGACACTTATGACACCCGATCATCATGTGGTGTCTCGGCACGACGAGCTATCGCAACGATGCATTCTCAGGGAGAACACTTATACCTTGGAATTTAGTGAGAGATCGTCTTATAATGTTACCGCCGTACTAAGCAAAATAAGATGCATAAAAGATAAACATCACATGCAATCAAAATATGTGACATGATATGGCCATCATCATCTTGTGCCTTTGATCTCCATCTCCAAAGCACTGTCATGATCTCCATCATCACCGGCTTGATGATAACCCACAAGTATAGGGGATCACAACAGTTTTCGAGGGTAGAGTATTCAACCCAAATTTATTGATTCGACACAAGGGGAGCCAAAGAATATTCTCAAGTATTAGCAGTTGAGTTGTCAATTCAACCACACCTAGAAAACTTAATATCTATAGGAAAGTATTTAGTAGCAAAGTAGTACAGAAGTAACAGTAACGGTGGCAAAAGTAACAGTAGCAGTTTTGTAGTAATTGTAACGGTGGCAATGGTAAAGTAACTAAGCGAAGATCAATATATGAAAAGCTCATAGGCATTGGATCAGTGATGGATAATTATGTCGGATGCGATTCCTCATGCAACAGTTATAACATAGGGTGACACAGAACTAGCTCCAGTTCATCAATGTAATGTAGGCATGTATTCCGAATATAGTCATACGTGCTTATGGAAAAGAACTTGCATGACATCTTTTGTCCTACCCTCCCGTGGCAGCGGGGTCCTATTGGAAACTAAGGTATATTAAGGCCTCCTTTTAATAGAGTACCGGACCAAAGCATTAACACTTAGTGAATACATGAACTCCTCAAACTACAGTCATCATCGGGAGTGATCCCGATTATTGTCACTTCGGAGTTACCGGATCATAACACATAGTAGGTAACTATTGACTTGCAAGATAGGATCAAGAACTCACATATATTCATGAAAACATAATAGGTTCAGATCTGAAATCATGGCACTCGGGCCCTAGTGACAAGCATTAAGCATAGCAAAGTCATAGCAACATCAATCTCAGAACATAATGGATACTAGGGATCAAACCCTAACAAAACTAACTCGATTATATGGTAAATCTCATCCAACCCATCACCGTCCAGGAAGCCTATGATGGAATTACTCACACACAGCGGTGAGCATCATGAAATTGGTGATGGAGGAAGGTTGATGATGACGACAGCGACGGATTCCCCTCTCCGGAGTCCCGAACGGACTCCAGATCAGCCCTCCCGAGAGAGATTAGGGCTTGGCGGTGGCTCCGTATCATAAAACGTGATGAATCCTTCTCTCTAATATATTTTCTCCCCGAACGTGAATATATAGAGTTGGAGTTGAGGCCGGTGGAGCCTCAGGGGGCCCATGAGACAGTGGGGCACGCCCAGGGGGGAAGGTGCGCCCCCACCCTCGTGGACAGGGTGTGGGCCCCCTGGTCTTGATTCTTTCGCCAATATTTTTTATATATTCCAAAAAATATTCTCCGTGAAGTTTCAGGTCATTCCGAGAACTTTTATTTCTGCACAAAAATAACACCATGGCTATTCTGCTGAAAACAGCGTCAGTCCGGGTTAGTTCCATTCAAATCATGCAAGTCAGAGTCCAAAACAAGGGCAAAAGTGTTTGGAAAAGTAGATACGATGGAGACGTATCAACTCCCCCAATCTTAAACATTTGCTTGTCCTCAAGCAATTCAGTTGATAAACTAAAAGTGATAAAGAAAAACTTTTACAAACTCTGTTTGCTCTTGTTGTTGTAAATATGTAAAGCCAGCATTCAAGTTTTCAGCAAAGATTATGAACTAACCATATTCACAATAACACTTAGGTCTCATGTTTACTCATATCAATGGCATAATCACCTAGCGAGCAATAATAATAAATCTCGGATGACAACACTTTCTCAAAACAATCATAATATGATATAACAAGATGGTAACTCGCTAGCCCTTTCTGAGACCGCAAAGCATAAATGCAGAGCACTTCTGAAGATCAAGGACTGACTAAACATTGTAATTCATGGTAAAAGAGATCCAGTCATAGTCATACTTAATGTAAACTAATAGTAATGCATGCAAATGACAGCAGTGCTCTCCAACTGGTGCTTTTTAATAATAGGGTGATGACTCAACATAGAAGTAAATACATAGGCCCTTCGCAGAGGGAAGCATGGATTTGTAGAGGTGTCAGAGCTCAATTTTTGAAATAAAGATGAGTAATATTTTGAGCGGCATACTTTCATTGTCAACATAACAACCGAGATATCTTGACATCTTCCATGATACACACATTATAGGCGGTTCCCAAACAGAATGGTAAAGTTTATACTCCACCACCACCAACAAGCATCAATCCATGGCTTGCCCGAAACAACAGGTGCCTCCAACTAACAACAGTCCTGGGGAGTTTTTTTTGCAATTATTTTGATTTGAGCCTGGGACTGGGCATCCCGATGATCATCCATTTTATCGTGAGTGAGGAGCGGAGTCCACTCTTCTTGAGAATAACCCGCCTAGCATGGAAGATACAGAGAGCCCTAGTTGATACATGAGCTATTCGAGCATGCAAAACAGAATTTTATTTGAAGGTTTAGAGTTTGGCACATACAAATTTACTTGGAATGGCAGGTAGATACCGCATATAGGAAGGTATAGTGGACTCATATGGAATAACTTTGGGGTTTAGGGAAGTGGATGCACCAGCAGTATTCCCGCTTAGTACAAGTGAAGGCTAGAAAAAGACTGGAAAGCGACCAACTATAGAGCGACAACAGTCATGAACATGCATTAAAATTAATAACATTGAGTGCAAGCACGAGTAGGATATAATCCACCATGAACATAAATATCGTGGAGGCTATGTTGATTTTTCTTTCAACTCCATGTGTGAACATGTGCCAAGTCGAGCCACTCGAACCGTTCAAAGGAGGATACCACCCTATCATACCACATCACAACCATTTTAATAGCATGTTGGCACACAAGGTAAACCATTATAAACTCTTAGCTAACCAAGCATGGCATAAGCAACTATAATCTCTAATTGTCATTGCAAACATGTTTCATTCATAATAGGCTGAATCAGGAATGATGAACTAATCATATTTACAAAAACAAGATAGGTCGAGTTCATACCAGCTTCTCTCATCTCAATCAGTCCATCATATATCATCATTATTGCCTTTCACTTGCACAACCGAACGGTGTGGATAATAATAATAGTGCATGTGCATTGGATTAAGCTGGAATCTGCAAGCATTTAATACACAGGAGAAGACAAGGTAACATGGGCTCTTTGTTAAATCAACAATAATACATATGAGAGCCACTCAACATTTTCATTATGGTCTTCTCCTTTCGACCCCCAAAGAAAAGAAAAGAAATAAAACTATTTACACGGGAAAGCTCCCAACAAACAAAAGAAGAACGAGAAATCTGTGTGGGTTTCCTTTTTAATTACTACTACTACAGGCATGGAAAATAAACTAGCATGTATAGTACAATGAAAAAGTATGAGCACCGACAACTAGAATGAGTGTCTGAACATGAATGTAATGTCGGTGAGAAATACGTACACCCCCAAGCTTAGGCTTTTGGCCTAAGTTGGTCTATGCCCATGGATGGCCTGGTGGATATCTGAAGTTGTAACTGGGGTCGTACTGAGATGCAGCAGCTACTGCCTCAAGAGCTGCAGCTTGGAGATGAGCTGTCTTCGTTCTCCTCCCATACTCGTCCTCCTCCTCCCTGGTTATAACATATCTCCCTTTTGCCTGAAAGTCAAAGAAAGCAGGAGCAGGGAGAGCAACATGGACAGTGCAACGTCTGTCAAAGATTAGTCGGTATTGGAGGAACTGTTCATTACTCTCAACAAACTGATGGTGAACCATAGCATTATAATCTAGATAAGCAGGGGACAATTCCATATCATTTTCATGTATGGGTATCTCAAGATAATTAGCTACATGGGTTGCATAAATTCCACCAAACAAATCTCCACTAATACTGTTATGATGCAACCTTCGTGCAACAATAGCCCCCAAATTGTATTGTCTATCTCCTAATACAACACTCTTGAGAACACTAAGATCGGGAATGCACATGTGACATGCCTCATCCTTACCGTTTATGCATCTACCTATAAAGAGAGCAAAATAATGTATGGCAGGAAAATGAATGCTCCATATGGTATATTGTGTTATTTCTCTATATTCCCCCATAGTGATACTAGCAAGAAAATCTTTAAACTTAGATTTGCGAGGTTCACTAACATTACCCCACTGCGGGAGTTTACAAGCAGCAGTAAAATCTTCTAGGTCCATGGTATAAGATTTATCATAAAGATCAAATAGGACAGTGTGAGAATTGCATGATGATGTAAATTTAAACCTTCTCACAAAGGAATCAGTTAAGTAGTAATATTGGGGGCACTTATCTAACACGAAGCCCTCAAGTTCAGCATTACGCACATACGCGTCAAGTTCCTCCTTAATGCCTGCTTGGACAATAAAATCTTATGACGGCCATTCACAAGGCCGCACTTGAGCTTATCTTGGTAGTTCATAGTCCGGCTCATGTATCGCGAGCATGGGTCCTTGCTTCTTTGAGGAACCACCTTGGTACATTTTCCTAAACATATTTCTTCCTTTGAAAAATTTCTCAAATTTTTAGTAACTCAAAATAAAAGTGAACCAAACTCAACAAGATTGATAGCAACTACTCCCACAAGTGCCTAGAGGCTATATCATGCATTAGAACTACTTGGGACCATATAAATTTGACATGCAAGTTCAAGAATAGGGTCACCTAAGCAGCAAAAATTTGCAATAAATAAAGCACTAGAACAAAAACTAATTGGACCATTGGAGGAGTCATACCGAAGAACAATCCCCCAAAGCAGTTTTGTGAATGGAGCTTTGAGCAAGGAGATCGAAAATGGCGGCAAGATGAGCTAGAACTCGTGCTTGAGCTGGTAGGTGATTATTTTCTGGAGGAAGAACGAGTGTGTGGGTGCTGGATTAAGTGGAGGGGGGCCACGAGCGGCCCACGAGGCAGGGGGTGCGCCCACGGGGGTAGGGCGCGGTTGGGGATCGTTGCAGAAATTAAATTTTTTCTACGCATCACCAAGATCAATCTGTGGACAAACTAGCAATGAGAGAGAGGGGAGTGCATCTTCATACCCTTGAAGATCGTGACACGGAAGCATTACAAGAACGCGGATGAAGGAGTCGTACTCGTCGCGATCCAGATCACGGTGGATTCTGATCTAAGCGCCGAAGAACGGCACCTCCGCGTTCAACACACGTGCAGCCCGGTGACGTCTCCCGCACCTTGATCTAGCAAGGAGGAGGGAGAGGTTGAGGAAGAAGGCTCCAGCAGCAGCACGACGGCATGGTTGTGGTGGAGCAGTGGTTCTCCGGCAGGGCTTTGCCAAGCACAAACGAAGGAGGAGAGGGGTTGGAGAGGGGGAGGGCTGCACCTTGGATGTGGTGTGGCTGCCCTCCATCCTCCCCTCTATTTATAGGGTGAAGGGTGAAGGGGGCTGGCCCCTCTAGATGATATCTAGAGGGGGCGGCGGGCAAGGGGAGGGGGCTTCCTGCCCAAGCCAAGGGGGGGCGCCCCCTTTAGAGTCCCCCCCCAACCCTAGGCGCATGGGCCCTAGGGGGTGCCGCCCAGCCCACTTAGGGGCTGGTTCCCTTCCACATACAGCCCATAGGGCCCTCTGGGGCAGGTGGACCCTCCCGGTGGACCCCCGGAACCCCTTCGGTGGCCCCGGTACAATACCGGCAAACCCCCCTGAATACTTCCGGTGACCATATGATTACTTCCCATATATAAATCTTCACCTCCGAACCATTCCGGAACTCCTCGTGACGTCCAGGATCTCATCCGGGACTCCGAACAACATTCGGTAACCACGTAGAAATCTTCTCTATAACCCTAGCGTCATCGAACCTTAAGTGTGTAGACCCTACGGGTTCGGGAATCATGCAGACATGACCGAGACAGCTCTCTGGCCAATAACCAACAGCGGGATCTGGATACCCATGTTGGCTCCCACATGTTCCATGATGATCTCATCAGATGAACCACGATGTCGAGGATTCAAGTAATCCCGTATACAATTCCCTTTGTCAATCGGTATGTTACTTGTCCGAGATTCGATCGTCGGTATCCCAATACCTCGTTCAATCTCGTTACCGGCAAGTCACTTTACTCATTCTGTAACGCATGATCCCGTGACCAACTACTTAGTCACATTGAGCTCATTATGATGATGCATTACTGAGTGGGCCCAGAGATACCTCTCCGTCATATGGAGTGACAAATCCCAGTCTCGATTCGTGCCAACCCAACAGACACTTTCAGATATACCTGTAGTGCACCTTTATAGCCACCTAGTTACGTTGTGACGTTTGGTACACCCAAAGCATTCCTACGGTAACCGGGAGTTGCACAATCTCATGGTCTAAGGAAATGATACTTGACATTAGAAAAGCTTTAGGAAACGAACTACACGATCTTGTGCTATGCTTATGATTGGGTCTTGTCCATCACATCATTCTCCTAATGACGTGATCCCGTTATCAATGACATCCAATGTCCATAGTCAGGAAACCATGACCATCTGTTGATCAATGAGCTAGTCAACTAGAGGCTCACTAGGGACATGTTGTGGTCTATGTATTCACACATGTATTACGGCTTCCAGTCAATACAATTATAGCATGAACAATAGACAATTACCATGAACTAGGAAATATAATAATAACCATTTTATTATTGCCTCTAGGGCATATTTCCAACAAGTGCGCCCTGCACCCTCGTGGCCAGGTGGTTGCCCCCTCTGGTGTGTTCTCGGTGCGAGATATTCTTAAATATTATACAAAAATCATATTTTAATTTCGGGACATTTGGAGAACTTTTATTTTTGGGGTATTTTTTTATTGCAAGGATAATTCAGAAAATAGATAGAAAATATTATTTTTGCTTTATTTTAATCTAGATAACAGAAAGTAAAAAGAGGGTACAGAGAGTTGTGCTTTCTAACTTCATCCATCTCATGCTCATCAAAAGGAATCCACTAACAAGGTTGATTAGGTCTTGTTAACAAACTCTTTTCGAATAACATGGAACCCGAGAAATTTCGAATAACACTAGGTTACCTCAACGGGGATATGCACGTCCCCAACAATAAGAATATCATATTTCTTCGTGACAGTAGGAAGAGGGAATTCAAAACCTCCAATAGTAATCATTGGAATTTTTCCAATAGAATTGATACTGTGGAGTTGAGGTTGTTTCCTCAAAAAGTGTACCGTATGCTCATTACCATTAACACGAAAAGTGACATTGCCTTTGTTGCAATCAATAACAGCCCCTGCAGTATTCAAAAAGGGTCTACCAAGGATAATCGACATACTATCATCCTCGGGAATATCAAGAATAACAAAGTCCGTTAAAACAGTAACTTTTGCAACCACAACAGGCACATCCTCACAAATACCGACATGTATAGCAGTTGATTTATTGGCCATTTGCAAAGATATTTCAGTTGGTGTCAACTTATTCAAATCAAGTCTATGATATAAAGAGAGAGGCATAACACTAACACCGGCTCCAAGATCACATAAAGCAGTTTTAACATAGTTTCTTTTAATGGAGCATGGTATAGTTGGTACTCCTGGATCTCCTAGTTTCTTAGGTATTCCACCTTTAAAAGTATAATTGGCAAGCATGGTGGAAATTTCAGCTTCTGGTATCTTTCTCTTATTTGTAACAATATCTTTCATATACTTAGCATAAGGATTAATTTTAAGCATATCAGTCAAACGCATACGCAAAAAGATAGGTCTAATCATTTTAGCAAAGCGCTCAACATCCTCATCATCCTTTTTCTTGGATGGTTTAGGAGGAAAAGGCATGGGTTTCTGAACCCATGGTTCTCTTTCTTTACCGTGCTTCCTAGCAACAAAGTCTCTCTTATCATAACGTTGATTCTTTGATCGTGGGTTATCAAGATCAACAACAGGTTCAATCTCTACATCATTGTTATTGCTAGGTTGAGCATCAACATGAACATCATCATTAACATTATCACTAGGTTCATGTTCATCACCAGATTGTGTTTCAGCATCAGAAATAGAAATATCATTGGGATTCTCAGGTGTGTCTACAACAGGTTCACTAGAAGCATGCAAAGTCCTATCATTTTTCTTTTTCTTCCTCTTAGAAGGACTAGGTGCATCAACATTAGTTCTCTAAGGATCTTGCTCAATTCTCTTAGGGTGACCCTCAGGATACAAAGGTTCCTGAGTCATTTTACCCCCTCTAGTCATAACTCTAATAGCATTATCTTTTTTCTTATTATTTAATTCATTAAGCAAATCATTTTGAGCTTTAAGCACTTGTTCTACTTGAGTGGTAACCATAGAAGCATGTTTACTAATGAGTTTAAGTTCACCTTTAACGCTAGACATATAATCATTCAAGTGTTCAATCATATAAGCATTTCATTTCAAATGTCTACTAACATAAGCATTGAAGTTTTCTTGTTTAACAGTGAAATTATCGAACTCATCTAAGCATTGGCTAACAGACTTATAACGAGGAATATCACCTTCATCAAATCTATAGAGAGAATTTACCTTTACTACATGTGTCTGGTTATCAAGACCATGTATTTCCTCAATAGGTGGTAAATTCCTAACATCTTCAGCTTTAATAACCTTTTCTTTCATAGATTTCTTTGCCTCTTGCATATCTTCAGGACTGAGAAATAGAATACCCCTTTTCTTTAGAGTTGGCTTACGCGTTGGTTCAGGAAGTGTCCAATCATTTTCATTACTCAACATATTATTCAATAGCAATTCAGCTTGATCAACATTTCTTTCCCTGAAAACACAACCAACACAACTATCCAGGTGGTCTCTGGAAGCATCGGTTAGTCCATTATAAAAGATATCAAGTATTTCATTTTTCTTGAGAGGATGATCAGGCAAAGCATTAAGTAGTCGGAGAAGCCTCCCCCAAGCTTGTGGGAGACACTCTTCTTCAATTTGCACAAAATTATATATTTCCATTAAGGCAGCTTGTTTCTTATGAGCGGGGAAATATTTAGCAAAGAAGTAATAAATCATATCCTGGGGACTACGCACACAACCAGGATCAAGAGAATTAAACCATATTTTAGCATCACCCTTTAATGAGAACGAAAATAATTTAAGGATATAGTAGTAACGAATTTTCTCATCATTAGTGAATAGGGTGGCTATATCATTTAGTTTAGTAAGATGTGCCACAACAGTTTCAGATTCATAGCCATAAAAAGGATCAGATTCAACAAAAGTAATTATCTCAGGATCGACAGAGAAATCATAATCCCTATTGGAAATACAGATAGGTGAAGTAGCAAAAGGAGGGTCATATTTCATTCTAGCATTCAAAGATTTTTCTTTCAGCTTAGCTAATAATTTCTTAAGATCATATCTATCATTGCAAGCACGAAAATCTCTAGCAGTTTCTTCATCCATAACATAACCCTCAGGCACAACAGGCAATTCATATCTAGGGGGAGAATCTTCATCATCACTTTCATCAATATTATCAATTTCAATAATTTCATTCTCTCTAACCCTAGCAACTTGTTCATCAAGAAATTCACCTAGTGGCACAGTATTATCAAGCATAGAAGTAGTTTCATCATAAGCATCATGCATACCAGAAGTGGCATCATCAATAACATGCGACCTATCAGAATCAATAGTATGTGTAGGTGTCGCAAATTTACTCATAACAGAAGATGAATCAAGTGCAGAGCTAGATGGCAGTTCCTTACCTCCCCTTGTAGTTGAGGGATAAATCTTGGGTTTTTCATCTTTCAAGTTCCTCATAGTGATCAACAGATATAAATCCCAAGTGACTCAAAGAATAGAGCTATGCTCCCCGGCAACAGCGCCAGAAAATAGTCTTGATAACCCACAAGTATAGGCTATCGCAATAGTTTTCGAGGGTAGATTATTCAACCTAAATTTATTGATTCGACACAAGGGGAGCCAAAGAATATTCTCAAGTATTAGCAGTTGAGTTGTCAATTCAACCACACCTGGAAAACTTGATATCTGCAGCAAAGTATTTAGTAGCAAAGTAGTACGGAAGTAACGGTAACGGTGGCAAAAGTAACAGTAGCAGTTTTGTACTAACTATAACAGTGGCAATGGTAAAGTAACTAAGCGAAGATCAATATGTGAAAAGCTCGTAGGCATTGGATTAGTGATGGATAATTATGTCGGATGCGATTCCTCATGCAATAGTTATAACATAGGGTGACACAGAACTAGCTCTAGTTCATCAATTTAATGTAGGCATGTATTCCGAATATAGTCATACGTGCTTATGGAAAAGAACTTGCATGACATCTTTTGTCCTACCCTCCCGTGGCAGCGAGGTCCTATTGGAAACTAAGGGATATTAAGGCCTCCTTTTAATAGAGTACCACACCAAAGCATTAATACTTAGTGAATACATGAACTCCTCAAACTACGGTCATCACTGGGAGTGGTCCCGATTATTGTCACTTCAGGCTTACCGGATCATAACACATAGTAGGTAACTATTGACTTGCAAGATAGGATCAAGAACTCACATATATTCATGAAAACATAATAGGTTGAGATCTGAAATCATGGCACTCGGGCCCTAGTGACAAGCATTAAGCATAGCAAAGTCATAGCAACATCAATCTCAAAACATAATGGATATTAGGGATCAAATCCTAACAAAACTAACCTGATTATATGGTAAATCTCATCCAACCCATCACCATCCAGGAAGCCTACGATGGAATTAATCACGCACGGCGGTGAACATCATGAAATTGGTGATGGAGGAAGGTTGATTATGACGACGACGACGTATTCCCCTCTCCGGAGCCCCGAATGGACTCCAGATCAGCCCTCCCAAGAGAGATTAGGGCTTGGCGGCGGCTCCATATCGTAAAACGTGATGAATCCTTCTCTCTAATGTTTTCTCCCCGAATGTGAATATATAGAGTTGGAGTTGAGGTCGGTGGAGCCTCAGGGGGCCCACGAGACAGGGGGGCGCGCCCAGGGGGGTAGGCGCGCCCTCCCACCCTCATGGACAGGGTGTGGGCCCCCTGGTCTTGATTCTTTTGCCAGTATTTTTTATATATTCCAAAAGCATTCTCCGTGAAGTTTCAGGTCATTCCGAGAACTTTTATTTCTGCATAAAAATAACACCATGGCAATTCTACTGAAAACAACGTCAGTCCGGGTTAGTTCCATTCAAATCATGCAAGTTAGAGTCCAAAACAAGGGCAAAAGTGTTCGGAAAAGTAGATACGATGGAGACGTATCACTTGACACCTTGATCTCCATCATAGCACCGTTGTCGTCTTGCCAACTATTGCTTCTAAAACTATCGCTAACGCATAGTGATAAAGTAGAACAATTACATGGCGATTGCATTTCATACAATAAAGCGACAACCATAAGGCTCCTGCCAGTTGCCGATAACTTCTACAAAACATGATCATCTCATACAATAACGTATATCACATCATGTCTTGACCATATCACATCACAACATGCCCTGCAAAAACAAGTTAGATGTCCTCTACTTTGTTGTTGCAAGTTTTACGTGGCTGCTACGGGCTTCTAGTAAGAGCCGTTCTTACCTACGCATCAAAGCCACAACGATTTTTCATCAAGTGTGTTGTTTTAACCTTCAACAAGGACCGACCGTAGTCAAATTCGATTCAACTAAAGCTGGAGAAACAAACACCCGCCAGCTGATATGTCTCCAATGCATCTACTTTCCTAATGCTTTTCCTCTTGTTTTGGACTCTAATTTGCATGATTTGAATGAAACTAACCCCGGACTGACGTTGTTTTCAGCAGAACTACCATTGTGTTGTTTTTGTGCAGAAATAAAAGTTCTCGGAATGGAACGAAACTTTGCAAGGATTTTTTATACAATAAATAAGAATTTCTGGAGCCAAGATCCACCGGAGGGGGGGCACCTTGGTGGGAACAACCCACCAGGGTGCGCCCCCCT
>NC_041383.1:241968732-241984878 GCF_002162155.2 Triticum dicoccoides | reverse complement strand
CCCGCAGACCCTGAAACCGACGCTATAGAATCCTATTTTTCCAGGAAAAAATCAGGGAGAAAGAATTATCGTGATCCACGAGACGGAGCTACCGTCACCTCCTGTTCTTCATCGGGAGGCCGCATCTAGAGTCCGTTTAGGGCTCCGGAGAGGGGGATCTTCGTTCTTCATCATCACCAACCCTTCTCCATCGCCAATTCCATGATGCTCCCCAGCGGGAGTGAGTAATTCCTTCATATGCTCGTTGGTCGATGAGGAGTTGGATGAGATTCATCATGTAATTGAGTTAGTTTTGTTAGGGTCTGATCCCTAGTATCCACTATGTTCTAAGATTGATGTTGCTATGACTTTGCCATGCTTAATGCTTGTCACTTTGGGCCCAGGTGCGATGAATTCAGATCTGAACCGTTTATGTTATCACCATTATATCCATGTTCTAGATTCGATCTTGCAAGTTATAGTCACCTACTACGTGTTATGATCCGGCAACCCCAGAGTGACAATAGTCAGGACCACTCCTGGTGATGACCGTAGTTTGAGGAGTTCATGTATTCACCGTGTGTTAATGCTTTGTTCCGGTTCTCTATCAAAAGGAGGCCTTAATATCCCTTAGTTTCCAATAGGACCCCGCTGCCACGGGAGGGTAGGACAAAAGATGTCATGCAAGTTCTTTCCATAAGCACGTATGACTATTTACGGAATACATGCCAACATTATATTGATGAACTGGAGCTAGTGCCGTATCGCCCTAGGTTATGAATGTCACATGATGAATGTCATCCAACAAATTACCGATCCAGTGCCTATGAATTTATCTTATATTGTTCTTGCTAAGTTACTACTGCTACCGTTATTGTTGCACTTGTTACAAAATTACTGCTATCATTGTTACCGTTACCGTTGCTGCTGCTACTATTATCAAAACTATCATATTACTTTGCTACTGATCACTTTGCTGCAGATAGTTAATCTCCAGGTGTGGTTGAATTGACAACTCAGCTGCTAATACCTTCAAATATTCTTTGGCTCCCCTTGTGTCGAATCTATGAATTTGGGTTGAATACTCTACTCTCGAAAACTATTGTGATCCCCTATACTTATGGGTTATCAAGACCTTTTTCTGGCGCCGTTGCTGGGAAGCATAGCTATATTTGTTGAGTCACTTGGGATTATTATCATATTATCTCTATGAAGAATCTGAAGGATGCTAAGACTAAGATTTTTCCCTCTAAGATGAGGGGAGGTAAGGAACTACCATCCAGTTCTGCTTTAGATTCACCTTTTGTTATAAGTAAACTTGCAACACCACCACATGCTATTAATCTTGATATGTCGCAAGTTATTGATGATTCTACTTCTGCTATGAATGATGCTGATGATGATGCTAGTACCTTGCATGATGATGATGTGCCACTAGATGAATTTCTTGATGAACAAATTGCTAGAGTAAGACAACATGATGTTGTTGAATATGATGATGATCTTGAAACTGAAACTCCTGAAACACCTGCTAGAACTAGCCTTCCTAGATATGACTGCCTAAGGTACCAGAAGGTTATGTTATGAATGAGGAGACAACTAGAGATACTCTTGCTTGTAGGGATAGAGATGATCTAGAGAAATTATTATGCAAGTATAAAGAAAAATCCCTGAATGCTAGAATGAAATATGATTCTAAGTTTGTTACTTCACCAATCTTTATTGATTATAAGGATTATGAATTCTCTGTCGACCTAGAGTTAATTACTTTGGTGGAATCTGATCCTTTCCATGGTTATGAAACTGAAACTATTGTCGCACATCTTACTAAGTTGAATGATATAGCCACCCTTTTTACTCATCACGAGAAGACTCACAATTACTTTATTCTCAAATTATTTCCTTTCGCATTAAAGGGTGATGCTAAAGCTTGGTACAATACTCTTGCTCCTGGTTGTGTGCGTAGTCCCCAGGATATGATTTATTACTTCTCTGAAAAATATTTTCCTGCTCATAAGAAACAAGCTGCCTTATAGGAAATATTTAACTTTGTGCAAACCAAAGAAGAGAGTCTCCCACAAGCTTGGGGGAAGCTTTTCCAGTTACTTAATGCTTTGCCTGATCATCCTCTTAAGAAAAATGAAATACTTGATATCTTCCATAATTGACTAACCGATGCTTCTAGGGATTTCCTAGATAGTTGTGCTGGTTGTGTTTTCAGGGAACGAACTGTTGGGCAAGCTGAAGAATTATTGAATAATATATTGAAACATTATGATGATTGGACTATTCCTGAACCACCGCCTAAACCTACTCCGAAGAAGATGGGTATATTATATCTCAGTCTTGAAGATATGCAAGAGGCAAAGAAATCTATGAAGAAAAAATGTATTAAAGCTCAGGATGTCAAAAATTTACCTCCTATTGAAGAAATACATGGGCTTAATACACCACCACTACCTAAGGTGGTAGAGGTAAATTCTCTAATGAAGTTCAATGATAATGACAACCCTCACAATATGCATCCTAGCCAATGCCTTTATGAGTTTGAAAACTACATTAGAAAACAAGATCACTTCAATGCAAATGTTATGAAACAATTGAAATATAATTCTGATACGATTGCTCACTTGACTGACTTATTATTTAGAATCTCAAATGATGTTAGAGGTTTTGGAAAGCATGCTTCTATGGTTCAAACTCAGTTAGAACAAGTTGCTAAATCTCAAAGAGAATTGCTTGATGAAATGAATAATAATAAACATGACTTTGCTATTAGAGTAGCAACTAGAGGAGGTAAAATGACTCAGGAACCACTTTATCCTGAGGGACACCCAAAAACAATTGAACAAGATTCACAAAGAGTTAACATTGATGCACCTAGTCCTTCTAGAAAGAAAAAGAAGAAGAAAAATGATTGGACTTTGATCTTCTAGTGAACCTGAAATAGAAAAACCTCCTGATAATGATAATGAAACTTCTATCTCTGATGCTGAAACTCAGTCTGGTAATGAACATTCACCTTCTGATAATGAAGAATATAATGATGAGGTTCATGAAGATGCTCAACCAAATAATAAAGAACCAGACAATGATGTTGAGATAGAACCACCTGTTGATCTTGATAACCCACAACCTAAGAACAAAAGGTATGATAAAAGTGACTTTGTGGCTAGAAAACACTGTAAAGAAAGAGAACCATGGGTTCAAACATCTATCCCTTTTCCACCTAAGTCAACTAAAAAGAACGATGATGAAGAATTTGAACGCTTTGCTGAAATGCTGAGGCCAGTCTTTTTGCGTACTCGCTTGACTGATATCTTGAAAATGCCTCCTTATGCAAAGTATATGAAAGACATCATCACAAATAAAAGAAAAATACCGGAAGCTGAAATCTCCACTATGCTTGCTAATTAAACTTTTAAGGATGGAGTACCTAAAAAACTTGGAGATTCGGGAATACCAACTATACCTTGCTCCATTAAAAAGAATTATGTGAAAACTGCTTTGTGTGATTTAGGAGTTGGTGTTAGTGTTATGCCTTTCTCTTTATAGAAAAGATTTGATTTGAATAAGCTCACACCTACTGAGATATCTTTGCAAATGGCTGACAAATCAACTGCCATACCCATCGACATCTGTGAGGATGTGCCCGTTGTTGTTGCTAATGTTACTATTTTGACTGACTTTGTTATACTTGAGCTGCCCGAGGACGACAACATGTCGATTATCCTTGGTAGACCCTTCTTGAATACTGCAGTGGCTGTTATTGATTGTAATAAAAGCACAGTCACTTTTCATATCAATGGTAATGAGCATACAATGCACTTTCCGAAGAAACAATTCCAAGTGAATGGTATCAATGTTATTGAAAAATCTCTGATCACTATTGGAAGTTTTCAAATACCTCTACCTACTGTCAAAAGAAAATATGAAATGCTTATTGTTGGGGACATCCATATTCCCGTGGAGGTAACTTAGTGAATTACGAAAGTTCTTCGGTTTCATGCTAATCGAAAGTGGTTGTTAATAAGACCTGATCAACATATTAATGAATCATTTTTGAGAGGTATGAAGTTGATGAATTTCGTAAGCACTACCTTCTGTCCCTACCTTTTGTTTTCTGTTTTTATTAGTTAAATAAAATAAAATGCCATGTTTTGTCTGTTTTCTGAATTTCCCGTGCAATAAAAAATGACCCAAAAATAGAAGTTCTGAGAATGCTCTCAAAATTTAATACAATTTTGTTTCTGAATATTTAAGAATTTCTGGTGCAAATAATATCAGAGGGAGGTGCACCAGGTGGGCACAACCCCCCTGGGCGCGCCAGGACCCCCAGGCGCGCCCTGGTGGGTTGTGGTCCCCACGTGGCCCCCCTCACTTATCTCTTCACACCACATCATCACTTACCTCCAGAAAAAATTCTCCATTGCTCTCTCTCCCGTGTTCTTGCTCTCAAACCCGCGGATTTCGATCTCTTTGCTCGAAGCTCCGTTTCTGAAACTTTTTTGGGGGAATGTTGCTTGGTATGTGACTCCATCGTTTGTCTAATTAGTTTTTTTAGTGGTTTACATTTTGAATTATTAGCTACTCTTGGTGCTGCTGTAGATGAGCTTGCATGTTGAATTCTTAGAGTTCTGAGTAGTTTGAATGCTTGCTATGGCCTCTATGTATCCGTTTGAGTAGTTGCTATTAATTGTATAAAGTTTGTTGATAATTTTTTGTCACCCAAAATTTTTCAGAAAATTATACGCGAAAAAGATGAACCTGTTTTGAAGAATTTCTTTGAGGAGGAGATCCTCGGGGTGTCTTCTAGTGACAACTCCACTCGCCTGTCTTATGTCGAACCAAGTGAAAGTTCCATTCGAGATGCAGCCACCAAAACATGCTTATGGCCTTTCGATGATTATTTGAGGCGTGTGGGCATTAAGGAGGAATTTGAGCAATATGTTCACAATGCCAGTCTCGGTCCCTACATTGCAGATAAGTGCGAACAACACCACACTCTCATTGAATCATTTGTCAAAGGATTTAAATTCCATCCCCGTGAGTCTAGGGTGTCATTTAAACTTTATGAAAATCCATTCACCATTTCACTAGAGAGTTTTGCTCACTGATACGTCTCCAACGTATCTATAATTTTTTATTGTTCCATGTTATTATATTATTTCTTTTGGATGTTTAATGGGCTTTATTATGCACTTTTATATTATTTTTGGGACTAACCTATTAACCGAAGGCCCATTGCAAATTGCTATTTTTTTGCTTATTTACGTGTTTCACAGAAAAGGAGTATCAAACAGAATCCAAATGGAATAAAACCTTCGCAAGGATCGTTTTTGGAACAAACGCAATCCAGGAGACTTGGAGTGGACATCAAGGAAGCAACGAGGCGGCCACGAGGTAGGAGGGCGCGCCCAGGGGGTAGGCGTGCCCCCACCCTCGTGGGCCCCTTGTGGCTCCACCGAGCTACTTCTTTCGCCTATATATACTTATATACCCTGAAAACATCCAGGAGCACCACGAAACCCTATTTCCACCGCCGCAACCTTTTGTACCCGTGAGATCCCATCTTGGGGCCTTTTCCGGCACTCCGCTCGAGGGGGGATCGATCATGGAGGGCTTCTACATCAACACCATAGCATCTCCGATGATGTGTGAGTAGTTTACCACAGACCTTCGGGTCCATAGTTATTAGCTAGATGGCTTCTTCTCTCTCTTTGGATCTCAATACAAAGTTCCCCTCAATCTTCTTGGAGATCTATTTGATGTAATTCTTTTTGTGGTGTGTTTGTCGAGATCTAACGAATTGTGGGTTTATGATCAAGATTATCTATGAAAAATATTTGATTCTTCTCTGAATTCTTATATGCATGATTTAATATCTTAGCAAGTCTCTTCGAATTATCAGTTTGGTTTGGCCTACTAAATTGATCTTTCTTGCAATGGGAGAAGTGATTAGCTTTGGGTTCAATCTTGCGGTGTCCTTTCCCAGTGACAGCATGGGCAGCAAGGCACGTATTGTATTGTTACCATCGAGGATAAAAAGATGGGGTTTATATCATATTGCTTGAGTTTATCTAGATGCGTTACTCTGTTCTTATGAACTTAATACTCTAGATGGGGTTTATGTCATCTTGCCTAATGCGTTACTCTGTTCTTATGAACTTAATACTCTAGATGCATGCTGGATAGTGGTCGATGTGTGGAGTAATAGTAGTAGATGCAGAATCGTTTCAGTCTACTTGTCACGGACGTGATGCCTATCTTCATGATCATGCCTAGATATTCTCATAACTATGCGCTTTTCTATCAATTGCTCGACAGTAATTTGTTCACCCACCGTAGATTATGCTCTCTTGAGAGAAGCCACTAGTGAAACCTATGGCCCCCGGGTCTATCTTCCATCATATTATTTTCCTATCAATTTACTATTTTTGCCGCTGTTTATTTTGCAATCTTTACTTTCTAATCTATACAACAAAAAATACCAAAAATATTTATCTTATTATCTTTATCAGATGACACTTTTGCAAGTGGCCGTGAAGGGATTGACAACCCCTTATCGCGTTGGTTGCAAGGTTCTTGATTGTTTGTGCGGGTATGAGGGATTTGCATGTAGTCTCCTGCTGGATTGATACCTTGGTTCTCAAAAACTGAGGGAAATACTTATGCTACTTTGCTGCATCGCCCTTTTCTCTTCAAGGGAAAACCAATGCATGCTCATGAGGTAGCACTCACCACTGCAAACTCCCATTCTGGGGTTCGCTTGACGAATCGCCGAAGGCTGAGTACCAATCATTCTTGACTAGTCCTTGCTATGGTGAGACGAGGGGAGTGACACAAGGTAGAATAAAGAGCATTCATTTTCCTGCAATTCAGCACTTTGCATTATTTAACGGGAAATGTATAGTAGGCAAGCAAGGCTTTAGTACACTTTGTGATCCAGACTTGAGCCTCATATGCACCGCTCTCACCGGTCAAAGGACTTATAACATTGCGTTAAAATGATTGTGATGTAGTATGATGATATGGTATCCTCCTCTGAATGTTCGAGTGGCTTGACTTGGCACATGTTCATGCATGTAGTTCAATCAAAACCAACATAGCCTTTATGATATTTATGCTCAAGGTGTTCATATCCTACTCATGCTAGTGTCCAATGTTACTTATGCATAATGCATGTTCATGACCGTTGTTGCTCTCTAGCTGGCTGCTTCTCAAGCTATTTGCTAGCCTTTGCCTGTACTAAGTGGGAATTCTGCTTGTACATCAAAAACCTTGAACCCAAGTTATTCCAGATGAGTCCATCATACCTACCTATATATGGTATTACCCTGCCGTCCTAAGTAAATTTGCATGTGCCACCTCTAAAAACTTCAAATAAATATCCTTTTTGTGTGCCTGGATGGTTCATGAGGTGGTCAATATCTTCCATGCTAAGTGGGTTATTCTCAGGTCGAGTGTCTATTCACTCGCCATCGCACGAGAAAAGGGCGATAACAGGGATGCCCAGTCCCAAACTGCAAACAGAAAATCTTACAAATAATCAAACAAAAACTCCCAATGGAGTCTAAACCTTTACTTTTATCGCTTGGGAACCGCCACTCGCATGCTTAGCATGGAAGATATTGATAACTGATAGTCGTGAAGTAAATGATAAGGGTGCATGTCTCAAAACATCATTTACCTCTGTTTTAAAATTTTGAGCTCTGGCACCTCTACAAATCACTGCTTCCCTCTGCGAAGGGACTATCTATTTACTTTTATGTTGTGTGATCACCTTCTAAATCAAGCGCCAGAACCTGAGAACACTGATGTCATGACTTATGCATTGTGTGTAGCTAATGTTGGGTGCATCATGACTGGATCTTTTCTACCATGAATTACAATGTTTAGTCGATGCTTGAACTTTGGAGGTGCTCTGCATTTATGTTTTGCGGTCTCAAAAAGGGCTAGCGAGATACCACTATTGTCATATTATATCATGATTGTTTTTATAATGTGTTGCCATTTGAAATATCTTATTATTGCTCGCTAGACGATTATGTCATTGATATGAGTTAATATAATTTTTAGGAGTTATTGTCGGCATGGTTAGTTATAATGTTGGCTGAAAACCTGGGTGTTGTTTAAGATTATCTATGCAAAAAAGAGCAAAAGAGTTTGTAAAAGTTTTTCTTTGTCACTTTCAGTTTATCAACTGAATTGCTTGAGGACAAGCAAAGGTTTAAGCTTGGGGGAGTTGATACGTCTCCAACGTATCTACTTTTCCTAAGGCTTTTCCTCTTGTTTTGGACTCTAATTTCCATGATTTGAAGGAAACTAACCCCGGACTGACGATGTTTTCAGCAGAACTACCATGGTGTTGTTTTTGTGCAGAAATAAAAGTTCTCGGAATGGAACAAAATTTTGCGAGGATTTTTTATACAATAAATAAGAATTTCTGGAGCCAAGATCCACCGACGCCCCCCTCCTGGCGCGCCCAGGTGGGTTGTCCCCACCTGGTGGCCCCGCAGGCCCTGAAACCGACGCTATAAAATCCTATTTTTCCAGAAAAATCAGGGAGAAAGAATTATCACGATCCACAAGATGGAGCTGTCGTCACCTCCTGTTCTTCATCGGGAAGCCAGATCTGGAGTCCGTTTAGGCCTCCGGAGAGGTGGATCTTCGTTCTTCGTCAACACAACCCTTCTCCATTGCCAACTCCATGATGCTCCCCACTGGGAGTGAGTAATTCCTTCGTAGGCTCGCTGGTCGGTGAGGAGTTGGGTGAGATTCATCATGTAATCGAGTTAGTTTTGTTATGGCCTGATCCCTAGTATCCACTATGTTATAAGATTGATGTTGCTATGACTTTGCCATGCTTAATGCTTGTCACTTTGGGCCCAAGTGCCATGAATTCAGATCTGAACCATTTATGTTATCACCAATATATCCATGTCTAGATCCGATCTTGCAAGTTATAGTCACCTACTACGTGTTATGATCCGGCAACCCTGGAGTGACAATAGTCAGGACCACTCCCGGTGATGATCGTAGTTTCAGAAGTTCATGTATTCACCGTGTGTTAATGCTTTGTTCCAGTTCTCTATTGAAAGGAGGCCTTAATATCCCTTAGTTTCCAATAGGACCCCGCTGCCATGGGAGGGTAGGACAAAAGATGTCATGCAAGTTCTGTCCATAAGCGTGTATGACTATTTGCGGGATACATGCCTACATTATATTGATGAACTGGAGCTAGTGCCGTATCGCCCTAGGTTATGACTATCACATGATGAATGTCATCCAACAAATTACCGATCCAATGCCTACGAATTTATCTTATATTGTTCTTGCTAAGTTACTACTGCTACCGTTATTTTTGCACTTGTTACAAAATTACTGCTATCATTGTTACTGTTACCGTTGCTGCTACTACTATTATCGAAACTATCATATTACTTTGCTACTGATCACTTTGCTGCAGATATTTAATCTCCAGGTGTGGTTTAATTGACAACTCAGCTGCTAATACCTTCAAATATTCTTTGGCTCCCCTTGTGTCGAATCTATAAATTTGGGTTGAATACTCTACCCACGAAAACTGTTGCAATCCCCTATACTTGTGGGTTATCACCAGCCAACTTTATGCAAAACAAGTTGCATGTCTGTCGGTGGAACCGGTCTCATGAATGTGGTCATGTAAGGTTGGTCTGGGCCGCTTCATCCAACAATACCGCCGAATCCAATTAAGACGTTGGTGGTAAGCAGTATGACTATGATCACCAACAACTCTTTGTGTTCTACTCGTGCATATCATCTGTGCATAGACCTGACTCTGATGCCACTGTTGGGGAACATAGCATGCAATTTCAAAAAAAATCCTACGATCATGCAAGATCTATCTAGGAGATGCATAGAACCGAGAGGGGAAGAGTGTGTCCACATACCCTCGTAGACCGAAAGAGGAAGCGTTAGCTTAACGTGGTTGATGTAGTCAAACGTCTTCGCGATCCAACTGATCAAGCACCGAACGTACGACACCTCCGAGTTCTGCACACGTTCAGCTCGATGACGTCCCTCAAATTCTTGATCCAGCAAAGTGTCGAGGGAGAGTTTCCTCAGCACGATGGCGTGGTGACGGTGATGGTGATGTGATCCGCGTAGGGCTTCGCCTAAGCACTACGACAATATGACCGGAGGAGTAAACTGTGGAGGGGGGCACCTCACACGGCTAAGATAACAATTGATGTGCTTTGGGATGCCCCCTTGCCCCAGTATATAAAGGAGGAGAGGGAGGAGGCCTACCCTAGGGGCGCGCATGGGGGGACCGACTTGGACTCCTAGTCCTACTCGCCCCCCTTCCTTCTTACAGAGGGAGAGGGGGGAGGAAAGTGGGGCCGTGCCCCCTCCCCTTGTCCAATTCGGACTGCCCATGGGGGGGCGTGCACCACAAATTGGACTGCCCATGGGGGGGCGTGCGCCACCCCTTGTGGGCTGCCCTCTCTCTTGCCTATGGCCCATAGTGTATTTTCCCCGGGGGGTTCCGGTAACCCCTCAATACTCCGATAAATACCCGAATCTCTCCGAAACCATTCTGGTGTCCGAATACTATCGTCCAATATATCAATCTTTACCTCTCGACCATTTCGAGACTCCTCGTCATGTCCGTGATCTCATCCGGGACTCTGAACAATCTTAGGTCACCAAAACACATAACTCATAATATAAATTATCATCAAACGTTAAGCACGCGGACCCTACGGGTTCGAGAACTATGTAGACATGACCGAGACACATCTCCGATCAATAACCAACAGCGGAACCCGGATGCTCATATTGGTTCCTAAGTATTCTATGAAGATCTTTATCGGCCAAACCGCAATGACAACATACGGTATTCCCTTTGTCATCGGTATGTTACTTGCCCGAGAGTCGATCGTTGGTATCTTCATACCTAGTTCAATCTTGTTACCAGCAAGTCTCTTTACTCATTCCGTAATGCATCATCCCGCAACTAACTCATTAGTCACATTTCTTGCAAGGCTTATCATGATGTGCATTACCGAGAGGGCCCAGAGATACCTCTCCAATACTCAAAGTGAAAAATCCTAATCTCGATCTATGCCAACTCAACAAACACCTTCGGATACACCTGTAGAGCATCTTTATAATGACCCAGTTATGTTGTGACGTTTGATAGCACACAAGGTGTTCCTCCGGTATTCGGGAGTTGCATAATCTCATAGTCAAAGGAATATGTATAAGTCATGAAGAAAGCAATAGCAATAAAACTAAACGATCATTATGCTAAGCTAACGGATGGGTCTTGTCCATCACATCATTCTCCTAATGATGTGATCCCATTCATCAAATGACAACACATGTTTATGGTCAGGAAACTTAACCATCTTTGATTAACGAGGTAGTCAAGTAGAGGCATACTAGGGACACTTTGTTTTGTCTATGTATTCACACATGTATCAAGTTTCCGGTTAATACAATTCTAGCATGAATAATAAACATTTATCATGATATAAGGAAATATAAGTAACAACTTTATTATTGCCTCTAGGGCATATTTCCTTCACTTACTTGAAGAAACCTCCTACTTATGATTAACCCTCCCACAAGCATCCGCAACTACGAGAAAAGTATTAAGAATAAAATCTAACCATAGCATTAAACTTTTGGATCCAATCGGTCCCTTACGGAATAGCGCATAAACTGGGGTTTAAGGTTCTGTCACTCTCGCAACCCATCATCTAATTGCTACTCCACAATGCATTCCCTTAGGCCCAAATATGGTGAAGTGTCATGTAGTCGACGTTCACATGACACCACTAAGGGAGTCACAACACACATACTATCAAAATATCGAACACATATCAATTTCACATGATTACTTGCAACATGATTTCTCCCGTGACCTCAAGAACAAAAGTAACTACTCACAAATGATAATCATGCTCAAGATCAGAGGGGTATTAAATAGCATATTGGATCTGAACATGTAATCTTCCACCAAATAAACCATATAGTAATCAACTACAAGATGTAATCAACACTATTAGTCACCCACAAGCACCAATCTATAGTTCCGGTAACAAGATTGAACACAAGAGATGAACTAGGGTTTGAGATGAGATGGTGTTGTTGAAGATGTTGATGGAGATAGCCCTCTCCAAGATGGGGGAGTTGTTGTTGATGATGACGACGATGATTTCCCCCCTCCGGGAGGGAACTTCCCCCGGCGGAATCGCCCTAGCAAAGGGCAAAAGTTCTCCTGCACAAGTTCCACCTTGAAACGGAGGTGCTTGTAACGCCCCAGACACACCCGCCGGTGGTCGTTACTCCTGGCGGGATCTAGACTGGCCCCACAGATCAATACTAGTCTTTTCTGCGCACTTTGTCCTCACTCGTGTGCACCCGGGAGCAACTTCCCAGTCAGTCACCCATCCTGAAACTACTCCAAGCTGAGCACGCTTAACTTTGGAGTTCTGTCTGAATGGGCTCCCGGAAAAGAAGGAATTCCTTATTGATATGAGTAGTCTATCATCCCTAATAAGCCAGGCTATCACATACACCCACACTCAGAGGAACCGACGTCCTCGTCGGGCCACAGGAACGTTCCCTCTTGGCACAATCGTCTGTGCATCCAGTCCGGTACATGTGCCATGCCATGTGCCACGACGGGTCACAAACGTCATGAACAACATGACCGCGCACCTGTCCGCAAACATCCGTGTAACCGCGAGGGTCGGCTCTGATACCAACTTGTAACGCTCTCGATGCGGTTATATCTCCCACGTGTCAAAGCACGACTTAGAGGCATAACCGCATTGAAAGCAATGTCGCAAGTGAGGTAATCTTCACACAACCCATGTAATACATAAGGGAAAGAGATACATAGTTGGCTTACAGTCGCCACTTCACATAATACATAAATAAACATCCATCATTCAGTTTACACTCAAGGTCCGACTACGGAACCAAAATAAAATAAGACTACCCCAAATGCAACACAGATCCCCGATCGTCCCAACTGGGCTCCACTACTGATCGTCTGGAAATGAAACATAGTAACGACCAAGGGCCGCATCAAATTCCCACTTCAGCTCAGTTGCGCCCTCTGCGCTGGTATCATCGGTACCTGCATCTGTTTTGGTAGAATCTGTGAGTCACTGGGACTCAGCAATCTCACACCCGCGAGATCAAGACTATTTAAGCTTAAGGGAAGGTTGGTGTAATGAGGTGGAGCTGCAGCAAGCGACTAGCATATATGGTGGCTACGATTGCAAAAGAGAGCGAGAAAGAGAAGCAAGGCACGGTCGTGAAGCTAGTAGTGATCAAGAAGTGATCCTAGAGCAACCTGCGTCAAACATAACTCCAACACCGTGTTCACTTCCCGGACTCCGCCGAGAAGGGACCATCATGGTTACGCACGCGGTTGATGTATTTTAATTAAGGTCAACTTCGGGTTTTCTACAACCGAACATTAACAAATTCCCATCTGCCTCATAACTGCGGGCACGGCTTTTGAAAGATAATACCCTGCAGGGGTGTCCCAACTTAGCCCATCACAAGCTCTCACGGTCAACGAAGGATAAACCTTCTCCCGGGAAGACCCGATCAGTCTCGGAATCCCGGTTCGCATGACATTTCGACAATGGTAAAACTAGACCAGCAAAGCCGCCCGATGTGCCGACAAATCCCGATAGGAGCTGCACATATCTCGTTCTCAGGGCACAACGGATAGGTCAGCCTACGAGTAAAACCAGCCCTCGAGTTGCCCCGTGGTGGCCCCGCAGTCTGCCCGGTTCGGACCAACACTCAAAGGAGCACTGGCCCGGGGGGGCTAAAATAAAGATGACCCTCGGGCTCGCGAAACCCCAAGGGAAAAAGGGGTGTAGGTGGCAAATGGTAAAACCAAGGTTGGTCCTTGCTGGAGGAGTTTTATTCAAAGCGAACTGTCACGGGGGTCCCATAAATCACCCAACTGCGTAAGGAACGCAAAATCAAGGAACATAACACCGGTATGACGGAAACTAGGGCGGCAAGAGTGGAACAAAACACCAGGCATAAGGCCGAGTCTTCCACCCTTTACCAAGTATATAGATGCATTAATTAAAACAATAGATATTGTGATATCCCAAAATATTCATGTTCCGACCAGGAACAAACTTCATCTTCACCTGCAACTAGCAACGCTATAAGAGGGGTTGAGCAAAGCGGTAACATAGCCAGTCAACGGTTTGCTAGGACATGGATGGTTAGAGGTTTTACATGGCAATATGGGTGGCATGATATAGCAAGTGGTAGGTATCGCAGCATAGGCATAGCAAAAGAGTGAGCATCTAGCAAGCAAAGATAGAAGTGATTTCGAAGGTATGGTCATCTTGCCTGCAAGGTTCTCAGAGTTGTCGAAGGCTTGATCCTCGTAGGCGTTCTCAACAGGTTCCTCGTACACGTACTCGTCTCCCGGCTCTACCCAAAGCAAGAACACAAGCAATGGAACAACAATCAAACAAAGAGCAATGCACAAGCAATATGATGCAATACATGACATGCTATGCGAGATGTGATATGCAATGCATATGTGTGCTCGGAAGGAAAAATGATGAACAAGGCATCAACTTGGCAAACCAAGTATGCCGCTGGAAATATGAGATGATTTCGGTTGAAATCGATATAAAGATCACCGGAATCGGATGCACGGTTTGCAAATGGCAAGCAAAACAAGAATGACGCAAATCTGCGTTTAACAGCACGATGCTACTTAGCATGCAACAAGAAACTATGCTACAGCACCCCAACATAAAAACAAAGCATATGACAGTGATCTACAGGAGATGCTTAACAAAAGAGGAACACTGAGCTACGGCTAAATCACATCATAACAGGCTCAAACAAGCATGGTGAAAGTGCAAAAAAATATCAGGTTCACAGACTTAGTGAAAATACTAGCATGCCAGAAATTAACATCAGGAAGGCATGTTTAGAGCAAGCAAACAACAAGCTACATGAACTTATAATAGCAAAACAAGACATAGCAGGAATCTACTCAAAGCATAGATCAAAAGTCCCTTACTGACCATAAGCCAAAAAGGACCACAAGAAATGGTGGTCCCCATGTAAACATAGCAAGTTTCATTACAGATCTCAGACTTAGCAGAAAAACTGGGCATGGCAAAAACAGATAACAAGTAGGCATGTTCGTGAGCTCGATGCACTCACTACAGAGCATCTCATGATAAACTAAGCATACACCC
This sequence comes from Triticum dicoccoides, assembly GCF_002162155.2. Taxonomy (NCBI): domain Eukaryota; kingdom Viridiplantae; phylum Streptophyta; class Magnoliopsida; order Poales; family Poaceae; genus Triticum; species Triticum dicoccoides. The sequence goes on along the minus strand of NC_041383.1, from coordinate 241,969,645 downwards.
ATCAAGAAGACATGGCATAGAAGCTATACATGGCAAGAACAACATCATAGCATACACGGATCAACTACAACAACCTTGTGAAAATTGAATCTCTTGTAAACAATCTGCCAGGAAACATTTTGAAGCAAAAGTAGAGCACGAAAATGACATGCTAGACTACTCCATAAATGACAACAAAGGCATGGATGGATAGAGCACATCCATATGTTCAAAACACCCTTACTGATCATGCTCAAAATGGGCATAGATCTCTCGGTAACAACATGAACACATGGCATAAAAATAACAGCAGGACATGACTTAGTGAAAACACTAAGTTCCTGAAATCAGCAACATTATCATCCCTAGTTTGCATGCTTGTGCTAGTCACCACATTGATCACAAAAGTACATGGCATATACCCCTGGAAAGATAGCATGGCATAGATCAAAACATATGTAGGCCTCAAGTTCATAAGATGCACACATTAATCATGGCAAAAATGACAAAAGTGCATGTTCTGTTAAGAAACAGAAACTAACATCACATAGCCCTCTTCCAACAGCATTTCGGGCATCAAGATGAGCTCAAATGAAAATGGTGCAATGAGATGCAATGATTTACTCATCGAGACGAACAATTTGATATGCTACATGCCCAAAACGGAGCCACGGGTGCAAAGATGTGATGCGATGAAAATGCAATAAAATAATGACAGAAATGACTTGGTGGATTTCGGGGGTCGGGGAAAAAGTCAACCGTCGCGTTCTGGATCTGGATCCGGGCACGCGGCTCGAGGACGGCCGGCCGGAGTTGGAGCTCGGGGCCGGGGAGGAGGTGGCCGGAGTCGGGCCGGCCGGATCTGGCGGTGGCCGGCGCGGCGGGGCCGGCCGGAGGCGCGGGCGGCGCGGGGGGGCCGCGGGGCGGCGCGAGA